>NW_003303758.1:38740-51729 GCF_000142945.1 Phytophthora infestans T30-4 | reverse complement strand
ACGGATGCATTGTGGTTTTGTCGGCAGTCATTCAACTTCTCATTCACGGGCTACTTGTACTGTATTGCTTTACAGATCCTCTAGAAATGGAGCAGTTTCTGTCGGAATTATCTTTACGTCCAGGCGATTGTTCAGGACTGCTACTAGGCAAGTACTAGGCTAACGTTTGATCGACAGATCCCCGGAAGAGCTTGGTGTGACGGATGGTACTTATATGATCCCTTTGGCGGAAGGACACTAGTTTCGCTCGGTACCATTGGCGTGCGTTACACAGCACGGAAAAGTATCAACAGAAGTTCTACCCAATGGCGTTCATGTTCACTCTGACGGAAACAGCCTTCGCATATGCACGGCGTTTTACTGTCTGCAGGGCCAAATGTGATTTGGTTTTTGGTGGAGCTTTGAAGCTTAATTACGGATCAATGGATCACTCTGCCGCTATCGCAAGTGCCTTTCGCCAAGTCTGGACTAACATTAAACTTCTGAGCTGCTGGCCACATTGGTATCGCAATACCAAAGGCATAATTGTTTTGTCTTCAAGTGAGCGCTACCAAGGAATCATTCAGTCGCAGCTATATTACCTCAGCGAAGCGCGCTCGCTTGGCCAGTTCGAGGTTTTATCCGAGCTAGTGGTCAAGAAATGGGAGACGCTGGGTAAAGCCTAGTACGAATCGGTCACAGAGACTAAAAAGATGTGAAGCTTTTTCAATCACAAAATACGCCGACGTGATGGAGTGGGCCTCTCCGAGAATGTGCACAGGGCTTGAGCAATTTCACCAGCACCTCGAGTATGATTAAGGCACGGATGCATTGTGGTTTTGTCGGCAATCATTTAACTTTCAGCACGAGCTACTTGTACTGTATTGCCTTACAGATCCTCTAGAAAATGGAGCAGTTTCTGTCGGAATTATCTTTACGTCCAGGCGATGGTTCAGGACTGCTACTAGGCAAGTACTAGGCTAACGTTTGATCGACAGATCCCCGGAAGAGCTTGGTGTGACGGATGGTACTTATATGATCCCTTTGGCGGAAGGACACTAGTTTCGCTCGGTACCATTGGCGTGCGTTACACAGCACGGAACAAGTATCAACAGAAGTTCTACCCAATGGCGTTCATGTTCACTCTGACGGAAACAGCCTTCGCATATGCACGGCGTTTTACTGTCTGCAGGGCCAAATGTGATTTGGTTTTTGGTGGAGCTTTGAAGCTTAATTACGGATCAATGGATCACTCTGCCGCTATCGCAAGTGCCTTTCGCCAAGTCTGGACTAACATTAAACTTTTGAACTGCTGGCCACATTGGTATCGCAATACCAAAGGCATAATTGTTTTGTCTTCAAGTGAGCGCTACCAAGGAATCATTCAGTCGCAGCTATATTACCTCAGCGAAGCGCGCTCGCTTGGCCAGTTCGAGGTTTTATCCGAGCTAGTGGTCAAGAAATATGCTAAATGAGCGCTTGGTCGGTAATATCAGGAGGCTCTTGCTCGTTTTGTGTATGCCCCCGCAGCGGTTAGAGCTGGCACATCTGCTGAGGATAGCGTATTTGTAGTATCGTGCTCATGGGTGGTCTCTTCGCGTATACGCTTGAGAACTTAATGTCTTTTTAAATTCAGGTACTCACGCGTTGTAGCATCCTCTGGATCGGCTTGAAAAAAAGAACAAATTTAATTTGACTTGTTCTTTCGCAACTTTGATTTGCTCTTTTGACAGCTTAGTCATCTCCTCTGCAGCTGCGACCTGGCGAGCGAGCAGTGCAAGGTCAGATTGATCTAATTTACTTCGATATACACCTTTATGACGCTTGGAGGAATGGTTTTGATCTTCGTTGACAGTCGTCAGGTCGACATTGCCTCTTACTTGGTCGTCGATACAATGATCTGAAAGGTTAGATACCCCTTGAACGCTGCCGAGCGAAGAGGGTTTTGGTTTTGAAGGCGTGGATGCCTTTTTTCGGTCGCCCACCGCCAAGCCCCCCACTTATCCGAATCTTTCAGAATGTACCAACAACCTACGAAACGAAACTTGGACCCAGCTGTCGCTTCATAAAGCTCAAAAGCTTGTTGTTGCTGGTCTGTCAGTGAGACGCCACTTTGACTAAGAGCTTTTATTTTCTCAATGCATTCGACAGATTTCTGCACGTCGCGGGAGATCGTTTGGAAGTGAAGAAAGCCCAAAACTAGCGACCCTATCTTTAACATAGTATTTCTTGCTGGTGCGCATGGCTTCGTCAAATGCACTGCGAACGGCATCCCAAAAGGTCTTACCACACTGATTGGTCCCAATGCTGGCGTCTCCTGATACTTGAATTCAGCTGCTGCACAATGCCTTGTCCTCTGACAGCTTGTAGTTTGCGCCGCGTTTGCCCGATATCTTTGGTAAGTATATCTTGACGAGGAAGGTGGATGATTGTATAGTAACCTTGCAAAGATAGAAGCGGCTAAATTCGCTTCTATAGTTAGCCAGATATTTCGGATTCCACGTCGATCCTAAATTTTAGAACCTCTTTAGGATTACCGTTGGCAAGCACAATTCTATATTCAGTGCCAAATATGGGTCTAGCAGCCAGTATAGAGCCGCCGTTGGCGTTGTTCAAAGACAACTATTAATAGCCCCCGTTGAAGAGTAACAATCGTGTGCTCTTCGCAGTATAGAATTGTATTCATTTCAAATTCACGCAATTCCACTTCATAGAATGTTAACCCCTCCGTTACCAACGTCGTAACTTACGACTTCAAGGAGGGCACAAGTCGTAAGTTACGAGGTTACTGGGATCCCTAGATAGGAAATGGCTCGAACAAAGTGGACACGATACTTTAATCAAGTCAATTTTTTCTGCCAAAAAATATAAGCTAGAAGAGGTCAAAACCGAAAATGTCAAAGAAAGGTGTGGGAAGGGTAGATGTTGCAGCAATCTGGTCAGTCCGGACACTTGGATGAGTGGTCGAGGCTGCCGACTCGAAGCAGTGGTGTCTCATTCCAGAATTTTCCACAATGGCAAGGGTACGATCCAGTACGAGAACCAGGCAGTCGGTAGTTCAAGACACGCGTGGGGTTCGAGCGGTCGACTTCAAGCATCTGTGGCGGCAGCTCCGTGGAGTGGGGTGGACATCGAAGAGGCCGTTAGGCTCCGGACTCGTGAAGGAGTGGACGTATACGTCACCGACCGGGATCTCGCTTGTCGGTACGCAACGCATGAACGAAGCACAACACAGGTATCTAAATGAATTGTTGTTTGTAGGCGAGGATGCAGTGGTGACGTTTGCGATCGAGTCGGGGATTATTGGAGAAGAGAGTAGTGAAGAGTGGGGGAGAGGCGAGTGTCGATGAGGGCTTGCCAGCGAACGAGTCGGTGACGGCGTCGCAGATCGACACATCCATTGCGCTATCAGCCAGCACAATACAAGCGATGTTCGGATCGGAAAGCGGTTCCCAGTCGGATCGTCTGGACCAGGCAGATCACGAGCTGGTCGTCGGTGCCTTTCAGCGCCTCTTGTCGGGCGCCGAGTCTAACAACTCCGATAATGGTAACGCGAGCGACGGTGCCAGAGTGGATGATTATAAGAGTGTGGAGGATGCTCCGGATGACCGCGTTGCCGTAGCGGAGGACGACGTTAACATCATGGCGGATGGAGAAGTGTCGGACGCCTATGAGGCAATCGATTCGAGCGGTAGTGACAACAGCGAGCGGTAGTGACAACAGCGATAATAGTGGAGATGAGGTCATTGAGCGGCGCGAATATCCCGACGACTCACTGGAACCTGACGAAGATGTCGCCCTAATGGACGATGCCTTTGTGGAGGCGATGGGTGGAAAGGTTACCCTTGAAGATATCGACAAGAACGCGCTTCGGCAATTCTCATGGATTGCACCCTCGTCCGAGTTTGAACGTGATTGTGAAGCATATGCGCATCTGTCTACTGATGTTGCTACCCCTACGCCAGAGATCCAAGCCATCGCAGACTCGCTGATGCTGCTATTTTCCTTTTATCTGCCAAAGTCGCTGTGGGTTAGCATTACGAAGGAGACCAACCGCTACAACCAGCAAACTGCACACGCCAGAGCAAAACGAATTCGAGCAAAACAACGGAAGCGTCATGCTGCGACGCCAGAGACTATCAAGCAGATTGAAAGGCGTCTTCGTGGCAAACCTGCGTACCAAACGCATGAAATCTTACATGTGATGGGGCTTTTAGTGGCAAGAATGCTGAACCCGATGACGCGGCGTTTCTCACGACATTGGGCGGTATTCGATGGTGGCGCACTATCAGCCGGTAACTTTGGCAAGTTCATGGCTTGCAACCGGTGCACTTCGATCCTTCGCGACTTTCATGTCGTGAACAATGAGGCCCCGCGCGTTCGCGATAAGTTTGTGGAAGTTGAGGCCGGTGTGGACGTGTTGCAGTCTCGTTTTCACTCGGGTTGGACACTTGGTAGCACGTTCTCTTTTGATGAAGGTGTTCTACCGTCGACATCGAAGCGAAACACAACACGGATTTTCATGCCCAACAAGCCCCACCGCTACGGAACAAAATTATTCATGGTGTGCGATTCCAAGAGTGCGTACTGTCATCGGTGAGTTTTTTTATGAAAAAATAATAAGTCGAAAATTTCGAAATTAATCTCTTATTTGATTTGTTCCATGTCGTAAATTTGCGACTACAGCTTTGAGGTGTACGTCGGGAAGCGAGATACCGAAGATAGGGACCAACAAGAGGTCGACAACAAGACGAGGGCAGCAGCAGTGATACGAAACATGAAGGCTGTTCTGAGTGAAGCCTCTCCGGGATTTCGATTAGCTGTAATCGACCGGTTCTATTCCTCGATACCGCTGGCCATACAGCTTTTATCGATGTCGGTCTACGTGCTAGGGACGATCATGATTAACCGGCTAGGATTTGATAAGCAAGTCATTGAGAAACGCAAAGCAAGACCGCGTGCGATAGAACGGGGATCCTTCGCGTTCTCGCGGTCAGATGCTATTCCGACCATGATTGCCTGTCATTGGTGGGACAGGAAACCTGTACACTACCTAGCAACGGGTCCGACCATGGTAGAAGACTCAATCTATAGAAACATCAAGATGGTAGGACCGTCAACATTTAAGGCCCGAAGCTCGTTACCGACTATCAACGCTGGGATGGGCGGAGTTGATGTCCATGATCAACTCCGCCTCCAGTCGTATTCGATTCAGACAGCGTTCCGATTCCAGAAAGACTACAAATCACTGTTCATGGGGTTTGCTAGACATGGCACTGGGTGAATGCATACCTCACACAGACGGAAACGTGTCGGCTCCAAGCGACTCGTAACCTAAAGACCGTGGAGACTGGTATATCCTCCTGCACAAACAACTACTGCAGCTCACGGCAGACGACTTTGTCGACGCCTCTGCTCCCTACTCCTTCTCCTTATGGCGCGCTCCACGAAGCGCCGCCGACTAGATGGTCACGCGCATGTGCAGTTTGACGACTGGGTCATCGTATCAGGCGTCCAGAAACGCCGTCAACGTTCCTGTAAAGTTTGCGCTCTTCTCCGCGGCGAGCGAAAGAAGTCATTTCAGACCACTTACTACTGTGAAGACTGTTCACAGCCTGGTGCCAAGTGCTTCCTATGCCCCAAATCGCGGCATAATTACGGGGTGTACGAAAGACATGCTACCAAATCTTGCATGCAGACTTCGAGAGTGGTGTCTCCATCCCAGCACCCCTCGGGAAACGCGTCGTCTTGCGGCGCTCAGGCAAGGTGGGTGCACATAAGTCCACGCGACGAGAGCTGATTTGTCAAGATGGCAACTCTGATAATGAGGCGGAAGAGCTTGTCGACCAGGATGTTCTACAGTCAGCAATCGTATAGATGGATTGGGTAGCACTGCATTTACTTGATCTTCGTACAGTTTTTGATGCGCCCGGATCTTTATGGATTAGAAAGGAGGGATCTGTTGCAAACAAAACAAATGTGCGTTGCAGTCTGAAAGTCGTAAGTTTTGGCTTTCCGAATTGTGATTTGTTCACAATGTCGTAACACTTACGACTTAGATTTCAAAAACCTCTGGGAGTTAATAGCGGGAATCGAGGAGACACGACCCCCCCCCCCCCCGCCGTCATGGAGGGACGTACGAGGACGAGTTTCGTGCTGTTCAGCGACGAGAGGGTAGCCTGGACGTCTTCGTCAAGACAGACGACTTTTCCCTCACGATGTACCATTGGCACGACTGGATCATCATGGAAAATCGGGAGCTGAGCATGTGCGAGAAAAGCAAGACCAGGAAGGACACGAACCTCAAGCCCGTCAGCGTGAAGTCGCTGAAAAAACACATGGCCGGAGTTGAAAAGCTTGTGGAAGACCGCATCAAGTCGCAGCTGTGCGGAAAGCAAATTGGCTTCGGTATCGATGCATGGACGGTAGACGGCACGCATTTTATTGCTGTCATCGCTTGGACGCCCGAGGACAAGTTTCTGCTGTGCTTCTCGACGCTGGCGGATGCGTCGGATATGAGTTCAAACTCGATCATTGATCTTCTCGACGATGTACTGGACACTTCTGCTATCGACGCGTCTCAACTCTGCTTCTTCGTCTGCGACCATGCGTCGGTCAATGTAGCTGTGGCGAGAAAGGCTCGAGTCCCGATGATCGGCTGCGCCTCTCACCGGTTCAATCTGGCTATGCAAGCAACCCTACGGGAACATTCGGAGGTCTTGGATAAGTTGCACTTGCTGATGACGAAGCTGAACACTATTAAGAACCGACACCAGCTTCGTGAGCTAGGTGTGCTGATGCCAGTCTTCCGCAATGCAACACGATGGAGCAGTACCTTTTCATTGATTGAAGGTACTTCAAGATCAACGGAGTTCTAGGGCATGTTGACGATGACACGCTTGCAGACGTGATCCCCACTGCGCGTGACAATGTCACGTTGAAGGCCTTGCATGAGGACCTCAAAAGCTGGAAGCTGTGAACAAGAAGCTGCAGACAGAGTCTTTGTCGCTACACGACGTGCGACTGCTGTTTGATCATGTGATTAAGCATTTCCCTGGTACGGCTGCATGGTTGTCCCCCACGGCAAGTCTCGTCAAGTTCCCTGGCTTTGAGAATGGCGTGGTCAAGCTTCTATCCGGAAAGCAGTCAAAACTTTCACGCACTGAACGGGCTGCTGTTGCCAAGCTCCTTCTTCCTACTGACTCCGATCCAGGCCTCCAGACAGAGAAGAGGCCCTTTGCTGAGGCCGCTCTCAGCAATGACAAGCCTGCTCCGAGCCGTGGTGACCTGAAGTGGATTCCCCCGACGTCGAACGATGTCGAGAGACTCTTTTCGCGAGCTGGCATCGTCTTCTCGCGCCTTCGCCGGGGCATGAACCCTGCAACGCTGGAAAGTGTGCTGTTTCTTCAACAGAACAGGACCTTGTGGGATGCTAGTGTCGTAGCTGAAGCTATCGAAAGAAGCAAGAAGAAACAGCGAGTTTAGTTAGCAAACAATAGATTCAAAGTCACTAATGAATTTGTACTTGAATCGGTAATGCGCGGCGGTTGCGCGTGGCGGCTTCCTCTAGTTCCTCCGTTTTGACACTTGTGCCGACAGGACGCTAGTCTGTTCACGTCAGTGGAAAATATAAAAATAACTCAATTATTTATTGGCGCTGATACTAGGCCCCACTCAATATGTTACGGCAATATGCCGGACCCTGGTACTGTACCTTCAAACAAAGAGGAGGAAGCCGATCGGAGTTGGCCATATTCAGATGTTCCGATAATAACGTTGCAATAATATTATCACAGCCCTTAGAAAAAAGATATTGTTCTTCTGAAATCAACAGCGAAAATAAATAATTGCAGCCAAAATAAGCCTTCCATATACAGTAAAAAGATTTTTAAGTTAAAAAACGTGGAAAAAAACGGAAAACAATATTGGAAAGACCGTGGGAAAATAATTTATTGAAAGTGATATCTGGTATCTCAAAAATAAATAATAATTTATTGTAAAATGTTGTTTTGAAATTTCAAAACAATGATTCATTCGGAACACCTCATATTGCTTTAGACATCAACAAAATGTGCGCGATAAATTGATGTTTTAAAGTGTTCTAGCCCCCTCTTCTTCTTCTTCGCTATCCCTGCCTTCGAGTTGCCGAACGAGTTCGTGTGCTGTCGGACGACTGGAAGGGTCAAGAGATAGACAGGCGGTTCCTATTCTTCGAATTCTAGGTGGACATTCGTCGGAGAAACTTGGTCGCATCGTGCCCGACATGACTTCCTTTAGTATCTGGACCGGCTTCAGTTTGGTTCCATCTTCCGTCACGGCATCGTGGTAGGGAACCTGTCCAGTGTCAAGCTCGGACAACACGACACCGAACGAGTACATGTCCGCCTTCTCCGTGTAATGGTTACCTTCCAAGATTTCAGGTGCTGTCCAGAACGGCGTGCCTACACCTGCAGTCATTGAGAGATCGACAAGACCACGACTTACGCCAAAGTCGATGATCTTTGGCTCGATTGAATCTGTGAGTAAAACGTTGCTGGACTTGATATCTCTGTGAATCAGAGCCGGCGTACGGGCGTGCAGATACTGCAAGGCACGAGCGATTCCAATGGCAATGTAGATTTTATCTCTAGTCCACCATAAATTCTCTCGGTTCTTCAAGAAACTCCTTTAGACTTCCCGTTGATAAATACTCCAACACCATCACCAAATTGTCAAGACTATTCCAGGCCACACCGATAAACTGGACGATATTCGGATGAATGAGGCTGGCAGTGAGTTCGATCTCCAAGGCAAATTTCTGAACACTTTCCGCTTTCTGTTTCTTCCTCTGCAGTAGACGCTTCACCGCCGCTTTCTGTCGATTGAACTCACAAACCCACACTTCCCCCGACGCCCCCTTAGAAATAACCCTCTCAAACACGATCGAGTCGAAGGGTATGCGTTTGCCCTCGAGGTGTTCACTATCCAGTAGAGTTTTGTTCGACCCCGCTCTCTCGCAGTAAAGACTCTGGATTGCTGAATCTCGACGTTGCTGTGGACTGGAGATAGAAATGGCTCGTCTCTCCTGGGAGCTCCCACTTGAACGTTGCGAGCGTCTTTCGTGTTCGATTCCTGATTTTTGCTTCATTGAGGCCTCTAACTTTCGTCTACAGCTGAGCCACCCCAGAGCCATCCCAGCTACAGCAATGGCTACACCCAAGATGACTGGGATCAACAGCTGCGACGGAGAGTCCTCCTGAGCAAACTCCTGTTTCAACCACGTCGTCACGAACGCCGATCCAGCTGGAACGGTCGTATTTGCAGCCATGTAGTCGTCCGTGAACTCGATTCTTCGGTGGCAAGGTACTGTCAGTGACGCGTATCCTTCGTCCAGTGGACACTCGTTCCAAGCCGGATCAAGGTCATGTGGCACTGTGTGGACGACGTACACATGGAACGTAATAAGGCCTCCGAATTCGGGAATATCCTGCTCCCATTTGTGATCTCTCAGTCGAATGGACGGGGTCATTGTGGGGTCCCCTCCCGTGAACCACATCATCCCTAGATAAGTATCTGCCCCCGGGATCTACAAAGTTGTCGGCCACACATCGAGACACGTTGAGCATTTGCCACCCAGTACAGTACTGTGCGTAGTGCGCCGTCACGCCATTTGGTTGAGAGCAGTTGAGGTACGTGCAGTCCACGTACGAGACGTCGGCTTTCGGTACTGCCAGGTCTGCCATCGTGTAGTTCCCCATGGTCCAGATCTGAATCGGATCATAATCAGGGAAATTGACAAAGCCTGAATCCCCAGAGCACAGCGAGTTGAACGAGACCAGGGAGGTCGTCGAAGTCGATATTGAGCGCATCCAGTCGGTCGGAAACAGCAGCAGGGACAGAAGTGAGATTGACTTGTTTACCAATTTCACCAGCTCGGTGGCGGAGGAAAAGCTGCTGTGCAATGTCCGAGTTGGTGCCGTCGAAAACATATGACGAGCCGGAGGATGACGAAGAAGAAACGGACGTCAAACTCCGCAGAGTTATCGTGTCGTGATCGGTCATACCAAGTTGGTATCACCGACCAGTTGAGTGGTCTGAGTCAAATCTTGGACTAAGGGACGGCGACTGATGACGCTTGGGGTCTCGGGATATCAGCGATCTAATAACCCATCTCGTCTGTCAGATGACGACTGATGCAGCATTATTGGAGCATATTGCTGAAGGGCTGCTAAATATACACCATGTATTTACAATAAATCTGCATGTTGGTCACTATGTCAACCTTCAAGCCACTGGATTAACTCTTGCGCTGTTGGTCGGTCGGAAGGGTCGAACGAGAGGCACGCTGCAGCAATTCGCTGAATTCTGGGCGGGCAATCTACCGAGAAACTTGGTCGCAACGTGCCAGCCATGACTTCTTGTAGGATTTGGAAGGGCATTAACTTTGCTCCATCGTGGTCCACTGTGTCAAAGTACGGGATCCGTCCCGTGTCGAGCTCCGACAAGACCACCCCGAACGAGTAGATATCTGCCTTCTCAGAGTATCGAGCTCCCTCCAGAACCTCTGGCGCCGTCCAGTACGGAGTACCCACACCCGCTGTCATCGTGAGATCCATCACGCCGCGACTTACTCCAAAGTCGATGAGTTTCGGGTCGAGATCTTCCGTTAAAAGGATATTGTTCGACTTGAGATCCCGATGGATAATTGCGGGGCTTCGAGAGTGCAGATACTCCAGCGCTTCGGCCACGGCGACAGCCATGTAGATTCGATCTCCCGCCCACGACAAGACATCGGAGTTTTTGTGCAAAAAGCCCTGGAGATCTCCTTCCGACACAAATTCCAGCACCATTGACAAGTTGCTGAGACTATTCCAAGCCACGCCAATGAACTTGACAATGTGAGGATGAATCAGACTGGCCGTCAACTCAATCTCTTCTGCGAACGCTTGCACGTCGTCTGCCTTCTGGTCTTTAGGGTGCAGTAGCTTCTTGACTGCAACCGGTTGGCCTCCCGTATTGGCAAATCCAAGCTTCTCCTGAAGCTGCTTTGGATAATTCCATCTGGAACGAGAGACTTTCGTACGGGATTCGATTTCCAAGAAGGTGCTGACTATGCAGCAAGATCTTGAACGTTTGGTTGGAGCCTGCACTCTCGTAGTCGCCTTGGTGACTAGAAATGGACGGCCCGTAGCTTGTCGTCGCCACCGTCCCTCGACGAGCTTGCTCGTGTGCTACTACACCCAAGTAGTTTGGAGAAACCACGTCAAAATCGCAACAAGAAGAAGACTGCTCTCTCTTCAGCATCGCATGCCGTTTCCAGCAGAACCAGCCCATCCCCATTGCAGCAGCCACCACGAGAAGAATAGGAATCAACAAGAGCTCATCGAATCCTGATGAGTCCCCGACAGCGAATTCGTCTTTCAGCCACATCGTCACCCACTCGCTTCCTCTGGGCTTGTTCACTGCAGCCATTTCAGCATCACTGAACTCGCTTCTCTTGTGGCACGGAACAATCAACGAAGAGTAGCCATTGTTAACCGGACATTGGTTCCACGTCGGATCGTCGGCGCTAGAAACCGTATGAACAGCGTAGACACTGTAGGAAACCCCCGTCGTGGGCTCCGTCCACGTATGATCTCTCAGTCGGATGTGGGGAGTCATAGTCGCGTCTCCACCTGTAGACCACATTATTCCTAAGAAATCTTTCGCTCCAGAGTCCTCGAACGTGTCGACTATGCATCGAGAAACGTTGAGGATCTGAGTTCCAGAACAATATTGACTTGAGTAAGCTGGCGTATCGTTTGGTTGAGGGCATTCTAACATCGTGCAGTTCACGTTAGTGATATCGTCTGGAGATACGGCGATGTCTGCCATGGTAAAGTCTCCTGTGGTCCAGATTTGCACGGGGTCACCATTAGGAGAGATGCCGAAGCCTGTATCCCATAGAACCGCAAGCTGAACCAGTCCCGGCAAATGAGTGAACGCTATCTTTAACGAGTCGAGTCTGTCGGTCACTGCAGTCGGAACGGACTTGATGGAGACTGCGGCGCTGGTATCGCCAGATCGATGACGGGTGTAAAGCTGTCGCGCAATGTCTGAGTTGGTACCATCGAAGTCGAACGAGAAGTCTGAAGGTAACGATGACGATTCAGGGTCCTGCTCTTCCAGGCTTCGAAAGGTGATCGTGTAGTCTTGGGCCGTGGTCAAAGTGGCTGCAAGAATTGAAAGGAGACCAGACACGCGCATGACTGCGAGTCAGTCTGGGATTCTAAGAATGCGCACCATGCGGGCAGGAGAATCGAGTCGTGATGGCGACTCTAGGGGAGTTTGCACAGATGGATCTCCATCATCTGGAGCAGTTATGTGGCACCGACGAGAGTAGCAACTGGATGAATCGATCGGGCTTTACCGCATCAGCCGAATATGTTGAGGATTTAGAGAGACTCACAAGAAAGCTAGCTCTAATGAGTTCCCGGCCGTTGAGTTTTATTTTATCGTTATTTACATGTAGTTTAATTAATACCGATGTACTTTCACTCAGCACATTTCGCTGTCGGTCAGTGTCATCATGATCAGGACTGTACAGTATGGACTGAAGACACTGTGAGCCATAGTGTCTTCGCGCGATGACATATCATGTATCATAGCAGCCATCAAAGCGTGTAAATTCTGTGACGAACATCCGTCCGCAGCACTTGAGTTAGCTCGGCTGCAGTCGGCCGCAGCTTCGGATCATGCTGCAAACATTGCGTTCCAACCGACTCGGACATTTGTCGGAGAAAGTTGGACTCAATCTTCCATCCAGAACCCAGTGCAGGATCTGAACTGGTTTGGGTTTCTTTCCCTCTGCCGTAACGACGTCAGAGAACGGCATCTTGCACGTGTCCAGCTCGGATAAAACCACTCCGAACGAGTAAATATCCGCTTGCTCAGTGTACCGTTTGCCTTCAAGAATCTCCGGTGCGATCCAGTAGGGCGTACCGACCCCAGCCGTCATGAAGCCATCTTTTCGAGATCGACTCACGCCAAAG
>NW_003303758.1:17780-18799 GCF_000142945.1 Phytophthora infestans T30-4 | reverse complement strand
ACGGTGCGGCGCTGTACCAGCTCAAGGATGAAGACTCTTGTCGTTGAAGGTGGCCTTTCTGTGGCACGTCGTTCCTTCAAAAAATTGAAGACGAGTGTTTCACATTCACCCATCCTCAGGCACTTCGATCGGTCGAAAGAAGTTCACGTAATGCTCTTTGCGAATGAATGGACGTTGAGCACTACGCTAATGCAAGAACATGAAGGCAAGTTACACCCCGTACGGTTCCTCGGTCGGGTGCTCAAGGAGGCCGAGGTGAACTACCATCCTGCTGAGAAGGAAGTTTTGGCGTTACTTCTGCTGTTGAAGATCTGTTACGTCCAGCTGGCAGGAAAGACGCTACATGTCTATACACGATTCTCGACGTTAGAGTGGGTGCATAAGTCGAAGTCTCTCTTCGGACGCGCGGTCCAGCTCGCAGTGCTGCTATCGCAGTGGCACCTTAAGGTGCAGCGCGTGAAGGAGAAGGATGTCGCCTTTGCGCAGCTACTGCAGTCAAGCATCACGAGCTTCGTTGACCTGGAAGACTCGCTCGCGCCGGTGGCGCCTCCAAACAAGGGTTCCTCGACTATTCGAATGGACCCCGCGTTGCTGTACGCCAGGCTTTCCCGTAATTACAGCGGATTCGTCATATCGTTTGACGGATCAGCGAAGACAGAGAAGTACGGTGGCTACGGGTAGTTGTTCATGGGTGCTGTGGAGCCTTCCTGAGTGGAAGGTAGTGATTGCTGCAAACGCTTACCTCTCGGCTACCACGGTGAATGAGGCAGAGTATACAGGTATGATAAACGGTGTCAAGGCTGCTATTGCGCACGGTGCCGAGGATTTAGTCATCGTTGGTGACTCAAGGCTCGCGATTCAACAATCACTAGGGGTGATCGCATGCAGGAGGGAAACTTTGCTAGCGCTGCTGAATACTCACAAGGAACTCACGGACAAGCTTCGATCACTTAAAATATCTTCACGTTGTACGAGAATACAACGCGGCCGCGGATTTCGTTTAGCCACTGAAAGCGCTG
>NW_003303758.1:3615-17680 GCF_000142945.1 Phytophthora infestans T30-4 | reverse complement strand
CGGAATTGGCATCGCTGAACCGCATCCAGGAAATGATCTACGAGCCGGATGAAGACTCGGTAGATGTTTCGTCACGAGGAGCAGAGCGTCAAGTACATGTACTGTCAGGCAGCGAGTCTTCAAAGTGGAAAACTTTCGAAAATTTCGTGGTTGATTACAGCTCACCAAAGTGCGATTATGGTAATATAGCAGTGATGACTCGGCGACAGACGAAAGCCAAGAAACGCGTCAGGTTCGCAGATGAAAACTCGGAGGATGTCTCAAAAGCTCAAGAACAGAATGAAGAACGACGAGAGACGTCCACCGAAGATTCATTCGGCGAAGATTTGCCAGACCATCCTCACAAGACTGTACCAGCGGCATTTCCCATTGCGGAAGATGTTGACCCAGTAGCGATACAGCGGGAACGACGCAGACGGATACTGGTGGCACAAGACGAGGAACAGAAGTGGTTTAACATCAAGAAGGTGCTTCAGGGCCAAGCAAAAGAGCTGAGTTACAAAGAAGCTCGAAATGCCTGGAAATACGCTGACCGGTTCGTGTTATCAGAAGACGGCGTGCTTCACTATCTTGGATTGAATCGTCGGTACGACCACGGTTGGCAAGAGGAGACCAAGCTGCGGCTTGTGGTACCGACAACGATGATTCAAGAGGTCTTGCAGAACTGTCACGACTCGCTGGAAGGAGGACATCAAGGTGTGGTGAGAACGTTCCATCGCGTTAAGTCCGATTATTATTGAATCGGCTTGTACGCTGACGTGGAGAAGCATGTGAAGTCATGTCCAGATTGCAGCTCGAGTAAAAGCCGTCCGCAGCTTCGTGGATACTCACCTGGCAACGTACTAGCCGAACGACCTTTCCAGATCGTCTCGATGGATTTTGTGATCCCACTACCGAAATCTCGCAGGGGCAACACGGCGTTGCTCCTATTTCAGTGCTCGTTTACGGGATTCGTTATTGCCAAGGCTATGTCAGATACGACTGCACTGAGTGTTGCCCAAGTGTTCGAAGAATGTGTGTACCGACGATTCGGAGCCCCATCATTAATAAGGCACGACCGCGACCCACGCTTCATGAGCGAGGTTTTCCAAGCATTTGCAGAGATGATGCAGTCAAGATCACGAGCGACTTTGAGCTATCGGCCACAGGCTAATGGACAGCAGGAACGCTCGGTGAAGTCAGTGATGGGGTCCGTACGGGTGTACGCGGAAGACCCTCTACAGCAAGATTGGGACGAAATCGCGGAGAAGCTAGTATTTGCTATTAATACTTCTCAAGACACTACGAGGAAGGAGACGCCGTTCTACCTCGTTCACGGTTGGGATGCTCAGTCGACGCTGCGGGCAATGTCGTCATCACTCAAACAAGGGCTCGGCAAGCAGTCTGACGCACTAGCGTGGCGGCGTGAGATCAATCGACAACATGAGGTCGCCCTCACTATGGCCAAAGATTATCAGGCTGTAGAAATGGAGCGACGAGCAAAAAAGCATAATGATGCTCTGAGTCGACTGGAAAAAGCCGCTGTACCTCAACCAAGTGGAAACGAACACTCGGCAGACCCTCTAGAAGCTTCAGAAGAGAAGGAAGATCCTGCAAGAACCCCACCGAGATCTCTTTTCGAGATTGGGAGCCGGGCGTGGTTGTACATGGAACGCGTCAAACCGGGCTTGACGAAGAAATTAGCTCACCGATGGCATGGACCTTTTCGGATCAAGCGCAAGGTGGAAGAGTTTGCGTACGAGCTGGAACTGCCTGACCGAAGTGGGTATCGCTTCTACCCAGTAGTGCATGTGTCGAGACTCAAGGCTGTCAACGAGTTCAACAGTCGACCGAGCACTCGGTTGGTACTAGACGCGACTAATGAAGCAAGACTCGACTTCGATGAGAAACTGTTGCCTGAGGACAGCTGGGAACCAGATCAAGTTGCCGGCGAATATGAAGTCGAGGCCATCCTTGACGACAGAACACCACTGACGACGAGCACGGAGCGTGCTGTACGCGAGTTCAAATTCAAGTGGGTGGGCTACGAAGATCCAACTTGGGAACCATCCTTCAACTTATCATGTGGAGGTCTGCTGTACGACTATTTGCGAGCCAAGAAGAGCGAGAATCGGCTGCAGATGGCGCAAGTGGCGGACGAAGACTAGCGTGACTGGATCACGTGTGAGCTGTCCACAGGGCGATGCAGCCTGTGGTAACAGACGAAAAACATTACTGCAACAACAAATTGTATATGCATTTGAAGAACAACATGAACATGATTACGCTGTGGAAGTGGATTAAGAATAAGAAAACATGAATGCCGACCGGGGAGCGACCACTGAAAACGATACTTCGCTGGACCCCTCAACAGTTAGCTGAGATGATGGAAAACGTCGTGGAACATGCAGCGAGGACATCATTGAAACCAACGGCAGTCTCGAGGCGACGCTGAGTGTGTATATCGCCGTGGAGAGGAGGCGCAACGCTGAGCTGCACTTGGTGACGAGCCATTGCAGTCAAGTACGGGATTATCGAGGTCATCATGTGATCGACCGATGCCTCCGTACTTTCAGCCGGCATGGCGCGCAGCGAATCTTCGGTGAGTGGTGGCGGACCACCAGCTGGGGCAGGAGGAGCAGCAGGAGCCATCTCCGCGGGTTCAGCGACGACGGGGAGTGCTGCAGGAGCTACCACAGGGAGTGAAGAGTCCGGGGCAGCGGGCGCCGGAGGGTCGATTGATGACGCTGCTGTCGGAGGAAGTGCAGCAGACTGAGGGGCGTTCGAACCCTCGGTCTTGCTCTCCTAAGAAACAAGTCGAGTAATGCGAGGTGATGAGCAAGGTACCGATGATTTAGGAGAGGGATGGGCTTACGTACCTCCAGCTGCTCACGTTCGCGACGTCTACGAGGATTGAGACGCTGAAAAGCGTCGGACACGGCTCGATTCAGACGCTTGGACATACGGTGACGAGATGGTGAATTGAAGAATGAAGAAATGTCACAGCGGGCACCAGTACCGTGGCTTCCATTGCGACAGGGGCAGTTGTGGTGTAGTGATTTCTCCGTAGTTGCGGATTATCACCCGTCGACAAAGACGTGACACCGCCTAAGATGTTCAAGCGACGAACCCTCGGTCAGGTGATGTACGGAGACGCCAAGGTGCAAGGGACTCGACGGCGTCACCTCCGAACGTTCAACGAGTATTGGATACGGGCATATGTCACTGAATCCAGGCTGTCCTTATTATTAATAATGGACTGGCCGGATTCGCATTCAGCGGACCATCTACGGTACGAACCCTCAGTGGCGGTTGGGATGAGTTCGCAGAAGACTCAGCGACCCTTGGAAGACACTTTCACCGTCTGGGACAGGGCGCGGACCGTTAAAGATGCTCATGCGACGGTGCAGACGACGCTTGGCATGCAAGAAGATCCATAACAGATCATTGCTCACTTGATATTTGTATACTTGATTAGGACTTCTTATTAGGAATAGACCCGAAAGGGTAAGCTTAAATACAGAGTAGAATTTCCACTCAAGCACACAGAGCGACGTCCGGCTTCAAGGTAAGCGTCAGGTCAAGCTTGTTTGAGTGTGTTATGCCTGTCGGTGAACTCGAAGCTCTGTAGCGAGGGTTCATCCGGCAAGGCCAAGAGACTTTGTGTATTGGCCGATTATTATCGGGAGGTTTTACGTGACGGCTTATTGTTGCCTATTTGCACGACTGGGAGTGCTTGAATTGCCTCCCTTTTATTTCTTCCAGCCGAGTGTTGAACACTCGGTGATCTCGTAAAAGGCTTACCCGTGCCTGGTACCCTTCCGCTGTTGGGACCACGAGGATTCAAAACACCTGCTAGCTTTGCTCGTGCTAGTAGCGTGTTCTTATTTTACTGGTTGGCCTATATAAGTAGTTTACAAGGTCCAGTTTGTCCCGGTGCAAGGGCAGAACTGGGGTCTTCAGGTCCGCCCGAACGATCGTTTACTATCCTAGTAGACGTATTGTTGTGGGAACATCCTAGCTACATCTGTAGCTAGAGTTCACGTGGGATTTCCAACACCACAGTACTCACATCGGAAGCGCATACAGCGACTTCCTTATCCGTTATGGTCTGAGTGACCTTGCGTGGAACTTTGTTACCCACGCTCGGAGCACCGAATGTCGGTCTCCGTAAGCAGCTTCGCTGCTTATGGAACTTGTTACCCGCAATGTGGACCTATGTTACCCACCTGGTGAATGCCTTTCGGCACCACCACTGTCGAAGCGCATACGGCGCGACGACCTTTGGTGTTGGGGTCAGCTGACGCGGCAGATCCGTACACACACCGGACAGAGTTTGTGTCCACCGACCGAGTCAGAGGCGTCCGGGCCCTGGACCCCGAGTCCGTTGAAGCGACGTCTTCCTGAACAATGTTCAGACCCTACTTGCGGGGGATGACGTGACGTGGCACTTTGTTACCCACGTCGTGATGTCTCGTTGACGACATCAGAGGCACTCGAGACCTCGTGTTGCACACACAGGAAGCATGGACAATGCCCCCCTCTTCCGTTATAGCCTGGGCGACTGCGTGTGGTACTGTGTTACCCACACAGGAAGCATGGTCATGCCTTCCTCTTCAGTTAAGGTCTGGGCGACCGTGTGGTCCTAAGTTACCCACCTGGCTAGCTCTTAAAGGCATAACCACTGTCGAAGCCCGTACGGCGCGACGACCTGCGGCGTTGGACGTTGCTGGTGTAGCAGGTCCACACGCCGGGCAAAAGACCCACGCCCGTGGCATTGCCTCAGTGGAGCATGGTCTTGCTGTACGCAGAGCTGTCGGCGCATTGACAGCTCCGTGACGCTTCTGTGTCCTGGTGGTCTGTATCAGACGCCTCAGTCATGACGGAGGTGGGAACATGACTCACCAATGTTCCGTTATAGGCCTGGACTGGTAGGCCCTTCTCAGCCTTGCCACACCAAAGTCCGGGCTGTGCCTTATGTTCGGCACAGCCATGTTGTTCATGGCTAGAACTGCGAGCGACACCGCGGTGCGCGAGTTCATCGAGCCGAAACGTTCAAGTCCGTTGAGGACCATTGGTACTTCCTTCACCGTACCAAAGGCTAGTCCACCAAGGACCAGCCCACGACCGCCACTCTGACAAAGAGTGCAGTCGGGTGTCGCTATGCTAAGCGACGTTCCGGCGGCATAGCAACGCCCCAGAACTTATCAAACGTTCAAGGGGTACCGTACCCCCGTACACCGAGTTTACTACCAGCAGCCCATCACTGCCCTTCACCGGTTTGAGAGAACGACGTCTATCTGGGCTAAGTCTCGTGGTGCGCACAACCTGCACACCCATCACGAAGGCTTAGCGCCCTTCAGTAGGGCATACCGCCTCTACTGGTGGCCGGGGGTCTTCGTCCACCTGGCCGTGGCCTGCGCCACCGGACTTAGGGTCCACGGACTGTCCTACGGCGAGGGACACACACGCTGCTAGTGTCAATGCCCGCCGCATTCATAGCAGCGGACCAAGCTCTCGGCTGAGCTTAAGTCCATGGGCTAGGGCTCGGTGTACGCACCGGTATCAACGGGCTGCCTGACAGCAGGAGCAACAGCGTCATTGCTGCGATGCTCCGCCTCCCGATGAACGCCATTCTTATCGTGGCGATGCTCCTCTTCCTGAGGAGTACCAGCCTGCTTGTGGCTGTACTCTTCTTGGAGAGCGATTCGAATCGCCTTCTCCATAGTTGTCGCTTGCACCCGGAATAACTGGGTGCGAGCAGGACCGACCTTCAGGCCGTCCATGAAGACTGTTGTCTTGACGTCTTCAGGCAGAGGATTCCCTGACAGAGATGCCACCAACGTGCGCATCTCTTGCGCGTACTCCTGCAGCTCACATTTACCTTGCTTACACGCAAGAAAGCGTGAGCCCTGGCGGAACACATTGTTCGCCGGTAGGAGAGCGGCTCGAAGCTGCTCACACAGCTGAGCCCAGGATGCAAAGCATCCAGGAGATGTCGTCTCCCTGGTGTATGCCCAGTGCTTGGCATGCCCACCAAGGTTGGACAGGGCAAACACCACCCGAATTGGCTCGTCCGAGATGAGACCCGCCTTTATGGCGATCTCCACCTCACGGACCCAGAAGTGAAGGTTCTCTCCTTCCTTCCCCTCAAACGCGGGGACCTTCTGCCATACCGGCTTAGGCCTGGTTGCCTGGGGAGCGGCCATCGAGGCCTCCAAACTCCCGCGGACGTGAGCGATGAGACCACGCTCGTAGGTCTTAAACACAGTCACGCGTTCTTGTTGCTCGGCAGGCGTCGCCGCCGCAAAGCTGCGAAGGCCATCTTGTCCAAAGATGCCTCCCATCTTCCGAACAGACACGTACTGTGAGTCGTTCAAGCGAGGAAACTCGCTTCGGTCCATCTTAGCTCAACGTTGAGCGCACAGAGGATTCAGGTAGTTCAATCTACCCGCGATGGTGCTGGATTGACTACGGGTGCTACCAAGTGTGACGGGGTCACACAGCACCATGCACAGAGGAAGTGCTTAAGGATATTAACTACCCGAGTGAACGCTAGTCCACGTGTTCTCGGCCTCAAAGGGAAATGTTTGCGACTTAGAAGGGTAGATGTAAGACTGATGTACTTATAAGTAAGATAAGCTTGGGTCTCATACAAACTAGAGGTTACCTATATTGGAGCTAAGTAGACATGGCTCCGAGAGCACCTGGTACCGTGTACCAGGTGCTCACAAGAGTGACGGGTCACTCTTCATGTAACATGGGGCACACTGGATTGTACCTCGTTACATATATTTAGTTAGTAGTAGTGCCGTTAGTAGGAGCCCGGAGGTGATCTGGGCTCACTTTTGCTTTCCTTTGTTCTCGACAACCTCGAAACCTCGACGACATTTGGAGCTCGCCTTCTGGGACCTAGCGAGGCTCGAAAGTTAACATGGCTCATACAACCCTATACGCTCTATTTAAACCTGATGTCCTCGGGACGGTAGGCTACACTTACGGGAAGACATCTTCTGAGGAAAGTCAAGGTGTGTACGACATCGATCGAGTGGCTAGCGGACGATGGGAGGGCCTCGGCACCTTCACAGTCCAGCGATGAGCCCCGCAGGTGGAACAAAGGGGGGGGGTGACAAAAGAGGAAGCCTTGAGTGGGATAGGAACCTATGTCGGCAGTGCCTTATGCATCGCTCGGGTTCCGCACGGAAAGCCCAAGGTCTGGGATTACGGGGTGGTGGTCGGTTACACTTGGAATAACCTCGCAAATTCAGAATCTCTACAGGCTACGTTCGCGGATGGAACCAGCGACCTGGCTTTTAGCAGTGAAGAGCTCCAAGACTTGGTCCTGGAGACATACGCTCTCCGTCCGTGCTACCTACGGGGAACAACGGACGTCATGCCGGCAAAGATGCGGGCTCTTCACATCGCTGCCCATGGCCACTTCAATGGAATCGGTCAGTCAGCACGCAGAAACACGGGAATTGTGCTGAAGAAACGTTTGATGAATCCTGTGGATGAGAGTCAAATGGTGCCAGTCTACAACATCGAGACTACCCAGGTCGAAATTTTAAAGATATAACACATTCTAAGCTTTGTATACTATCATGAAGGCAAGCGGCGACCACCACAAGGACTGGTTGTACCGGGCTCCCTCTTTGGCTCGGCCGCCTCGGAGGCCAACACGGGTGGTTCGAGTACGCACGACTGTAGGCTGACCGATGGTGAGAGGCTAGAACAGTTATACGACTCAGAAGATGACCTTGCCACACCTGAACCTCTTCAGAAGGAACGTTCAGTTGGTTATCGTCCCAAACGGAACCGCGAAGAATCCCCACAACTGTCCACAGAGACCAGAGGTGAATCACGACTCTTTGCCTTAAGGCAGAGACTCGGTGATGATGCGGAGATGGTCCAAGAAATCGATCGGTTGATCGCGTTTCGCCAGGCAAACCTCAGCAAAGAAAGCTCAACGTCAGTGGTGAGCGCAGCAGCGAGCGATTCCAAGTCACAGCTCAGACCAGGCCGGCATCCAAGAGCTGTACACGGTGAAATGGTAAATGGTACGTATTGATGCTTGGATGATTAGCTGTTTGTAGGAACAATGCAGTCGCGGGCCAAGGGCTTTGATTATCTGCCACACCCGGCCTTTGCGCGAGGAATCTTTGCGTGGGACTTTGGATATCGTGGGCTTTCTATTCGACGTTTTGCGCCAATGGATGTGGAAGTGGAGCGTGACCATCTTAAGCGTTACGACATGACAGATTTCCCGCGAAAAGCAAGACTCTCGAGCCACAAGAACCAAAAGATCTCGCCGACGTTGTACCGGCGCTGGAAGTGCTGTCCCTGTTGGTGAATGAGATGTACACACAGGTTGTAGCAGATTTGGTCGACGCGACCATTTCTGCTGACTCTGCTTAAACCGAAAACTATGCAGGGGGCTGAAGCGGTCCCGAAGTTAGTGGCTTGAATTGATGACCGTTTTGAAACCTTTCGATCACAATTGGCTCAAGGAAATACGGCAGCCCCAGAGAGTATACGAGCCGACTTCCAGTTCAATCACGAGTCCTTTACACGAGTGGATTAACGTGTCACCAGCCTCAAGGTGGAAGCAGCTTTAAAGTTGTCACCGCCCCCCCCCCCACAAAACCATCGTCTCGCATGAAGAAAGCCAAAGCGCGCACAACAAACAGCGGTGCCCGACAAGAACGCCGAGTTCCCGTTCCCCCGGAGGTGGTGGCAGCGCTTCCGATTCGTTAAGGCAAGAAGCTGTGCATGAAGGTTTTGTCTATCGAAGGATGCCCTGGTAAGGAGACACTTGTGTGTTCGACTACCGAGGACACTTCGTACCTGCTAAATTACCAGTTACTGTGAGAAACTTCATTAGTAAAAGCTACGGGGGGGGGCTTCGGGACACAAATGCACCAGCGACAGGCAGCCAAGCGGAGGTGTGAAGGAGCCATGAGGTGGGCCGGATGGCAACCATCCTCAGGCCGATTGAGCAGCCTCCACTAATAGTGAAGTCCGGCTCGGGCGATACAAGGACAGGGAGCTGCAGATTAGCGCAGGACAAACTGTCAAATACCCATGCAGTGAGGCCAAAGAAAAGCACATACACGGATGGATTGATGCCACATAGCAATTGCATCCATGTCGAGGGGCTCAACGGGACGCAAGCTCACGAAGTTGGCTCTGGTCTGTCGCTGCATCAGGGGTGCAGTCAGGTGAGTCGGCCCTACGTGACTCAGGCTCACGCTTTGGGCGTTGTTTTGCCGCTGCATAAGAATTGCAGGTCGGTCGGTTGGCCCAACGAGGATTTAATCCCCAAAGGGCGGGATGTTGTACCGTTGCAAAGTAATTGCAAGTCGGTTCAGGGGTCTAATGAATCTCGTTGCCACGGCGTGGGCAGAAAGGAGCGTGGACATGAGATGCGGACTGTCGTGTCAGGGGAACTTCAAATATTCCTGACGGGTCAACAGCGCCGCTACACGCTGACGCTCCTAGCAAGTGAGAGAATGTTAGGCCTTCAGCGCCACCGCGCGCGAGATGGTCTCGCCTCGATCATGAAGCACTATGGAGTGGTTCCACCAACGGATTCGCCGGCTTGGGTTGTGAAGAATGGAGCGAGGTTATACCAGATTGACCGGACCAAGCAGTATGCGTACAGCGCGCTACTTCGACGGTAGAAAATGGGCCTCTCGACCTTATTCGATTGGTTTGCGGAGAAACCTCCCAATATCCACGTCCAAACAAGACCCTGACTGTTTTCGATCATATTCCTTGTTGGAGAACATACACGTACAAAGACGAATGGCGCGACATTGTGACGCATTTCGTTAGGCCAAAATTATCTACAACGTTTTCAAGCCAAACCCGGCCTCCACATAATTATGGCTCTGCATTACGAGCTCTTAATGCAGTTATCAAGAGCCTGAGGAAAGGTCAAGATGAAGACCGATACCTGATTATCGAAATTAATTTACTGCCTTCGCTCGAAGGAGTTACATGTAGTCCATTTGGGGCAGTGCATAAAGGAGATGCAGACATCACGGTGGGTGCAAGGATGATCCACGATCTGTCATGTCCAAAAGGCGACTTAGTTAATGATCATGCTCAGGAGGGCACTCAGATCCTGGTTACCTATGACGGTGCAGCTGTACTGGCTCGGCGGGTGCTAGATGTGGATCACAACCTTCCTGAAGCGGCTCGAATATCCACTGGAGACGTTGCAAGTGCATTTCGCAATATTCCAGTGGCTGTAGAATCAGCAGGTCGGTTTTCCGGGACAACTCCAAAGCTCGGTATATTAATTATCGATTTGGCGTGCCCGTTTGGGTGGTCAGATGCTCCAAGACATTACTGGGCGGCAGGTGGAGCGACCGTGCATTTACACAAGAACACCGCTCCACTGTGGACAGACCGGCATTTAGCCGGCGCCGATAAGTTTGACGGCAAGGCGTGGTGCGATGGCCACATTTGTATTGAGCCTGACATCGGCTCCCGGTTGGCGGAGGCGAGCATTTCTCTGAGATCAGCGATGGTGATCTCGCCGATCTCAGAGAAATGCTCGTCTCCGCCAGTTCTTGACCCGAACGCGTGCAATAAAGAGAAATTCACGCCGTGGTTTACGGAAGGGAAGACTCTTCGAAATCAGTGGAACCTTAATGTGATGACTCTTTTGATGCCCGAGGACAAAATTGCAAAAGCTCTTCACAGGATAAATGGGCTTCAATTGGCTCAACTGGCGTCCAAAACACAGCTCAATAAATTACTGGGCAGCCTACGGCGCGTGGCCACGTGTGTTCGTACGGCTACTCAATTTTTTCAGCGGATCGCGTCATTAGCTCGGACAACCACTCGTTATCGTCCTTCGTTAATATCTGAAGAAGCACGCGACGATCTGAGATGGTTCGCAGCAATTCTTTGTTTGGGACGGTTGAATGCGGTGCTATTCATATGGACGCTAGTGACCGTGGCTTGTGTGCGCTCTGGCCAGCTCGAAAAGAATATATTTAACTGATATTGGATGCGGAAGAACTACAACAAATCGCACATTGCAACGAGTCGACATCGGACGAGTTCAGCATAAACATTCGAGAGCTCATGAGTGCTGTATCTGCGGCAATTGGGTGGGTCTCTCAGTGGGCGCAGTCGGGTCAGAACGATTAGGCTCATACACGATTTTGGATCCATAACACTTCAGCTGTGGCATGGGCAAATCGCCGATCATCTCGAAATTCATTTTCTCAAATGCTGCTCCGGCTCATTGGCTTTCTCGAAGTACGCTACAACTTTTACTCGTCTGCAGCTCATATTCCCGGAGTCGAGAACATCATGGCAGATGCAGGGAGCCGGGTGTGACAATCGGAAGCAATGGCACGTTCGTTTGCTGACATGTCGTTTGCGTGGACACAGGTGGAGATACCATCGAGCTTAAGACAACTCTCCAAACTTGGGGTGCACTGCTCCGAGCTAAAGCTTTACCTGATACATCTCGCATACAGTATCGTCGCTCTTGGGATCAGTGGCTCAAATGGTGTAGCTTCATGGGTTAGAAGTTTTGGGCGCCTTGAAACGGAACCTTTATGTGATGCCAAGAGCAGCGCCGGGCTCAAGTTTTCAAGTTTCACCTTACGTACTACGAATATTAAGTACTTCATCGAGAATTGGCTAGCTCATCCACAGATGATGGACTGGATGAAGCAGCGTCAGTGCTCAATTCTTACCAGTGAAACCTACCGATGTGTGCCCATAGGATACCGATTGACTATCGAAATGATGTACGACCCAATATCGGAGTTGTACCTATGTTTTCACATGCTATAAGCTACATCGTATATTTAAATACCACAAAGAAATAAGGTTAAAGTTGTACAGTAACTACCCAAACGTAGTCTTGTCATGGGTCAAACTATGATAAAATTATGCAGGAGTTGCTAGTGATTCTAAGAATAAAATACGGTATTTTGTGCTACTAGTGCAGTGCACATGAGCTCTAATAACCATCTCCAGCACATATTCAGCATCATGTGGTGTTGCCAATCCCACGTGAACTCTAGCTGCAAATGTAGTTAGGAAGCTCTTACAACAATACGTCTGCTAAGATAGCAAACGATCGTTCGGGCGGACCTGAAGACCCCAGTTCTGCCCTTGCACCGGGTCAGACTGAATCTTGTAAGCTACTTATATAGGCCAACCAGTAAAAATAAGAACACGATACTAGCACGAGCAAAGCAAATAGGTGTTATGAATCCTCGTGGTCCCAACAGCGGAAGGGTACTGTGACGGGGTCACACAGCACCTTGCGCTAGAGGAAGTTATCTTCCGAGAGTATACAAACTCTCAGTGAACGGCAGTTCACAGGTCCCCTCTTTAATTAAAGAGAGCGAAGTGACCTAAATAAGGTAGATTGTAAACTGAGTATATTTATAGGTAGGTTAAGTTTGTGGTTAATACAAACTATCAGTTACCTATAGAAATGCAATGTCATTTAACCAATGGTTGGTTTTGAATGACCTTGGTACCTTGTACCAAATATCCCGGAGTATGACATGTCATACTCCTGAAGTGTGAAGTGTCACACTTCATGTAACCAGGGTACACTTAGTGCTACGTACCCCGTTACATCCTCCCCCACTTAGGTTCGGTTTACCGACCAATCAGAATGAAGAGATGTTCGTCACAAACTCTCATTCTCAAAGTCGAAAACCATCGACTCGGCCGCGCGAGCGCGGCGGAGGCTCACTTTACAGTTAGAGCCTCGAGCAGCAACCTGTGCGCTCTTCGTCAAGGTCTCCAATTCGACCGTTAACATGCCTCGTGGCACTGCTAAGAGCGGTGCTAAGACACGCTCCAAGGCTGCAGCCGGTAAGGCGCAGGCCAAGAGCACTAAGCCTCACGGCAAAGGCTCTGCACTTAAGGAGGCTACTCAGGTGGCCTCCGAGGCGATCGGATCCTCGGGTGACGCGGCTGCGGGCAAGCGCGCAAGCAGGCGCCGCAGTCCGTCGCCCTCGTCTTCAGACAATCGTCCGAACCCTCGGTTCGTAGAACGTGAGTTCAACTCGGGCAGTGAGGACGATGCCGAGTCCGAGAGCACTCATGATGCTCCTGCGGGCTCTGTGGGAGGGCACAGCCCAGTGCCCAGTGAGCACAAAGAAGACAGCGTGCAGTCGTCCGCTAGTGATCACGGTGATCACAGTCCCAGGACCTCTGTGCGCTCTGAGAGTCCGGCCGTTAAGGCTAAGGGCACTCCCAAAGCCGGTGGCGATGAGGAAGGGAGTCCTCGCAAACGTCTCTCGCTTGCCGAGGGTCTTGCGCGCGCTAAGGCCTCTAAAGCCGAAGGCGCCAAGCCCTCAAAGAAGCGTACTGCCTCTAAGTCTCCACTCCGCGAGGAGAAGGAGACTCGACGCTCCTATCAGAGTCTCTTCGGCTCCTCGGATGAAGAGGAGGAGAAGGAGGAAGAAGAGGAAGAGGAGGGTGCCATTGTTGAGCCCCGGGAGGTCTCGAATGACCTCGACCAGCAGCAGGAGGATTTCCAAGCTGCCCAGCGTGTGCGTGGGGGTTCGGTGGCGGCATCCGTCAGCCAGGGAGCTGCCATCAACTCAAGAGGGTATTGGCCTCCCGAGGAGAGCTCTGGGGCTGACCTCTTCTTAGAGCTTCTCGTCGCTCCTCGTGGCCTTGTGGGCGGCCACACTTCTAGGGGCATCTATGAACGAGCCCTTGTTCAGAAAGAACAGTTGTTCGTCGACAACGTGGAGGCTGCTCGGTGTGTGCTTCTCGCGCCACACCGCATTCCCCTTAAGGACTTCACGACTTGTCGTAAGAAGCCCGAGACCCGGGGTGGTCTCTATCCTGTTTGGGGATACCCCTGGGTTATGCCCAAGAACTGTCTCACATGGAGTTCTTGTGAGGACATGTTCAAACCAGTCCGTTACAGCGTATGTGGAGGACATCGGACGAAAGATGACACTCCTGCGTGAATTTGAAGAATGGCGACATGCAAGCCTATTTCTATCAAACTGCGTGCTGGTATTTCGTGATCTCGCAGCGTGAACACGCAGACTGGATCAACCAACATGGCCGACGTGGCCGA
>NW_003303758.1:0-3515 GCF_000142945.1 Phytophthora infestans T30-4 | reverse complement strand
CCTGAAGCGCGCGGCTTCTAGCGCTCACGATGAGCGCGGGTACGGTATGTATTCATCATCCGTACCCCGTTCGCAAGAAGCCCCGGACTACTTATGAAGCTGCCGCCGCTTCTGTTCCCAGATTGCGACAGCCTTCGGGCAGTCAATCAGGAGCCGTTCAATCGGGTCCCACGAGTGCTCGGGAGTGGGCATAACCCCTCCACTTCACGAGGAGCTGTCGCTTCACGCGACACCGATGCTCCTGGAGGATCCGCTCCACGTGGAAGTGGGCTTCTCCATTCCGGTCAAGCAGGGGAGGAGGTGCCCTCGTACGAGTACGAGTACTCGGCGCCTCCCGAGAGCCACTCTCGTCCGAGTGCTCCGACTGCGGGTCCGACACGGGACCCTAAGGTTGACCGCCTCCGTCAACGTGGCCTCGTACTTGAGATTGCACTTGGCCTTGGGACTGGCGGTAATGCTGCCGCCAAGGCCGGAATCAGGGCGAGCTCGCTCGTCTTGGGGGTCGCCTGGACCTGGTGGAGCGAGAGGTCGCGAGCCTGCACCTGCGGGTGGATCGCCGGGCCTCTTCGTCCGATCTGGACGAGGCCTTTGATCCGACGGATCGAGGCTTTGTTGCCACGTCCGGAGCCGCCTGCGGCACACTCCCAGACGTACGCGTATGGTGCGTACCCGGCGTACTCAGCGTACTCGGCGTATGGTGCCGGGGTCCGTTCGTATGGAGCCCCTCCGGCGTACGGTCTTGACCGCAGCCTTGCCGTCCCGACCGAGGCTTGGGTGCCTGCTCCGACGCCCTCGTCGACGACTGTGACCGGCCCTCGCTTCGAGGAGCTGGGTCAAGGGGGGACTGCGAGTCAGCAACCCCCTGCGGGTCAAAGTACCGCTTAAGACGTCCGACATAGAGCGTCGGGTGCGTCGTCATTGACTTTGGAAGGTCGATGGCGTACGACGCACCATGTCTTGCCAGGACTGCAAAAGGTCCGATGAAGCGGTGCTTCAGTTTGTTGCTGCCGACAGAGCTAACAGTGTCTAGAGGTAGGTTCCTCGTGTCTAGCAACACAAAGTCCCCAACCTCAAATATACTTAAGTTTACTCTTCCTTGTTTGTTTGAGTACTCCCTTTGTTTATCTTGGGCCGCTGCCATGGCATCGCGGACCCTGCTGACAATGTTCAGCTTGGTATCCATAAATGATTCCACCTGTTTCCGCAGCGAAACTGGTCTCACATCCGAGACCTGGGAGGAAAGGGCGTTCCGAGCCTTCCCCCCACTTAGAATAGAGGAGTCAGTGTCTCCTCGAAGAGTGAGAGGCACTCTGGGGTGGCGGAAGCCGCTCAACTAGAGCGGCGTGAACCCCGTGGACGCGAGCACCGCGTTGTTGAGCGCAAACTCAACAACTGGAAGCTGCGTCGACCACGTACGTGGTGATGCTGCGCACACACTGCGCAGAGTGTCCTCGAGCACTCGATTAACGCGCTCTGTTTGGCAGTCGGTCTGCGGATGGTCCGCAGTGGAC
Organism: Phytophthora infestans T30-4; assembly: GCF_000142945.1. Classification (NCBI taxonomy): domain Eukaryota; phylum Oomycota; class Peronosporomycetes; order Peronosporales; family Peronosporaceae; genus Phytophthora; species Phytophthora infestans. The sequence goes on along the minus strand of NW_003303758.1, from coordinate 2,004 downwards.
ATCTGCAGACGAGTTCCCAGTAAAGGGAACAGCGTTTTCCAAAACGCAGCAGTGAACCGCGGGTCTCGGTCCGAGACAATCGTCTCCGGGAGACCGTGATAGCGGAACACGCCATCGACGAACAACCTTGCGGTTTGTTCGCCCGTAACAGTGACGGGAACTGGAGCAAGATGTACCATCTTGCTCAGCCGACACACGAACACCAAAATTCCGGTGCTGCCGTGTCCGTCGGCGGGAAGCCCAAAGATGAAGTCAAGACTCATCGACTTCCAACAATCAGCCGGTACGGGCAGGCTCTGTAGTGGAGCCGAAGAGTGCCCTGCGGGTTTAACCCGCTGACATGTTTCACATGTCTTGACGTACCGGGCGACCCACTTGTACATGTGGGTCCACCAGAAGGACTGAGAGACCGACAGAAAGGTCTTCTCGCGGCCCAAGTGGCCGCTGGAGGGCGCGTCATGCGCCTCCGCGAGGATGTCGAGCTTCAGATCCTCGTCGTTGGGTACGACCACCCGTGGAGGATCAGTGGGCTCCACCCGATAATAGAGGAGGCCCTCCTTCAACTCATATCGGTGGAGCCGTGAGCGCTGTCGCGACGAGAGCCAGTCGGACTTCGCGCTCGTTCCGGCCTTAAGGAACTTGACGATAGGCGCGACAGCCTCATCGTCCCGATACGCCATGCGTATCCGATCATATAGATCCGTTGTCACCCGCGTGATGTGGGCATACTCATAGTCGGGACGCCTAGAGAGGGCGTCCGCAAGCACGTTGAGCTTGCCCGGCTTGTACTCGACGCGGAAGTTATATTCCGCGAAGAAGGACAGCCACCTCGCCATCCGTTGGGAGAGGTGAGGCGAGTTAGTCGCCGTCCTCAAAGACGCGTGGTCTGTGTAGATCACAAAGGGCGTAGAGCCCAGAAGGTGAACACGGAACTTCACAAGGGCATATTTCATTGCCAGGAGCTCCTTGTCATGGACAGGGTAGTTCCGCTCGGCGGCTTTGAGCTGCCTGGACTGGAATGAGATGACTCGTTCCTGTCCAGCCGTGTCGTCCTGCAGCAATGCACACCCGATGGCGTAATCGGAGGCATCGCAGACGACGCTAAACGGCTTCATCTCGTCCGGCAGAGCCAGGACAGGGGCCTCTTGGAGACTGGCCTTGATGCTGTCAAAAGCATCCTGGTGCTCTTGCTCCCAGCGCCAGTCGACGTCCTTCTGAAGGAGGCTCGACAAGGGCTTAGCGAAGCCCGCGTACCCAGCGCTGTACTTGTGAAGGTAGTTGGCCAAACCCAACCACTTTCGAAGATCCTTCTGGGATCGGGGCGTCGGCCATGCTGCTATGGCCTTGACCTTGTCTGGGTCAGCCCGAACGCCCACGTTGCTTACGAAGCAACCGAGAACTTTGATCTCTGGTGACGCGAAAACGCACTTGTCGATGTTGGCGTAGAGCTTGTTCGCTCGCATCACGTCCAACACTCGACGGAGGTGTCCTAGATGCACCTCCATGGCCGTCTTGCCTCCCTCGGCACGGCTATGGACGAAAATGTCGTCGAAGTACGTCTGTACGAAGGTACGCAAAGGGCGGAACAATTGCGTCACCAGGCGATTGAACGTCGCCGGGGCGTTAGACAAGCCCTGCGGCATGACGAGCCACTCCCAAAGCATGCCGCTTGGAATGCTTACCGCGGTGAGCGGGATGTCACTCTCTCGCATCAGGATTTGGTAGTATCCGTCTACCAAATCCAGCGCACTGTACAGTACGCTCCCGGCCATGTTGTTCAACAACACATCCTTTCGTGGGATCGGTGTTTGGGCCGGCACCGTTGCGTTGTTCAGCTTGTTATAAGCGTGAACCAGACGCCACTTTCCGTTCGGCTTACGAACGCAGAAAGTCGGCGTCGAGCGCGGGGATTTCGACTCCCGCACCATGCCTGCCTTCGCTTTCGCGGCGAAGAAGGCATGCAATGACCTCGCACTGTTCGCGCGGGAGAGGCCATTGCCTGAA
>NW_003303757.1:5925634-5928454 GCF_000142945.1 Phytophthora infestans T30-4 | reverse complement strand
TCGCCACCCGCTTTGGGAGTGCCCTTAGCCTTAACGACCGGGGCTCTCAGAGTGCACCGACGTCCTGGGACAGTTATCACCTTGATCACTAGCGAGCGACGGCACGCTGTCATCCTTGTGCTCGCTGGGCACTGGGCTGCGCCCTCCCGCAGAGCCCGCAGGAGCATCGTTCGTGCTCTCGGACTCGGCTCCGTCCTCACTTCCAGAGTCGAACTCACGTTCTACGAACCGAGGGCTCGGACGATTGTCTGAAGAGGCCGAGGGCGACGGGCTGCGGCGCTTGCTCGTTCGCGTGCGCACAGCCGCGTCATCCGATGAAACGATCGCCTCGGAGGCCACCTGAGTAGCCTCCTTAAGTGCTGAGCCTTTGCCGTGAGGCTTAGTGCTCTTGGCTTGCGCCTTTCCGGCAGCAGCCTTGGAGCGTGCCTTCGCACCGCTCTTAGCAGTGCCACGAGGCAGGGTTAACGGTCGAAGCGGAAGACCTAGAAGAAGAGCGCACAGACTGCTGCTCTTGACGCTAACTGTGATGTGAGCCTCCGCCGCGCTCGCGCGGCCAAGTCGATGGTTTTCGACTTTGAGAATGAAAGTTTGTGACGAACACCTATTCATTCTGATTGGTCGGTAAACCGAACCTAAGTGGGGGAGGATGTAACGGGGTACGTAGCCCTAAGTGTACCCTGGTTACATGAAGTGTGACACGTCATACTTCAGAAGTATGACGCGTCATACTTCGGGATACTTGGTACAAGGTACCAAGGTCGTCCAAAGCCAACCAGTGGTTGATGACATTGCAGTTCTATAGGTGACTTATAGTTTGTATTAAACCCAAGCTTTATCTACCTATAAATATACTCAGCTTACATTCTACCTTAATTAGGTCACTTCGCTCTCTTTTGAATAAAGAGGGGAGCTGTGAGCTGCCGTTCACTGAGGGTCTGTATACTCTCGGAAGCTAACTTCCTCTAGCGCAAGGTGCTGTGTGACCCCGTCACACTTGGTAGCACTCGTAGTCAATCCACGCCACCGCGGGTAGACTACCTGAACCTCTCCGAAGTTCGTTGCCATGGACAGGAACGACTTCGCCCATATGAACGACTCTCAGTTCGAGTCGGTTCGGAAGATGGCAGGCATCTTCGGGATGGAGGCCCTGTACAGCCTGGAGATGTTAACACCGGTCGAGCAGCTCGAGCGCGTCAATGCGCTTGACGCTTACGAGCAGGGCCTCATCGCGCATGTGCGGGAGAACCTGCAGGCTCCGGCGGCCACACCCGAAGCCAATACGGCTGAAGGTTAGGCCGTATGAAGGGAAGGAAGGTGAGAACCTTAACTTCTGGGTCCGAGAAGTTGAGCTCGCGATGGACGCGGCTCTGATCTCGACCGAGCAACTTCGTGTTGCCTTTGTACTCTCCAACCTTAGCGGTCGTGCTAAGAGTTGGGTGTACACACGGGAAGCAACATCCCCTTGATGTTTCACATCCTGGGCTCAGCTGTGTGAACTGCGCTGAGCCTCGTTTTCCCTGGCGAACTACGAGTACCGCCAGCGTTTGCGCTTCCTCTCGTGCAAACAAGGGAGGCGTGACCTGCACGAGTACGTGCAAGAGATACGGGAACTCACGGCGTCCCTAGTGGGAAACCCACTCAACGAACACATCAAGATGACTGTGTTCATGGACGGCCTTCGAGTGGGCCCCGCACCCACTCAGCTGTTCCGGGTGCAGCCAAACACCCTTGAAGAGGCGATTCAAGTGGCTCTTCAAGAAGAATACAGCCATCGCCAGGCGCGTACGCCGGCCTCAGCGTGGCCTGGGAGTTCCTTGTCGGCTCCCGGTTGAACAAGCCCCAACGGACCAGCTCCCATGGAACTCGGGTCCGCCGAACCGCGTGACATCCGCTGCTTCGGCTGCGGGAAGATGGGCCACCTAAAGCGCGACTGTCCCGCGGAAAGACTCCGCAGACGGTCCTTACCCAAGCCCGTCCTCAAGGGTCGCTGGCAGAAGCCAGGATCCCGGGGACAGGGGAACGCCGGGAGCCACTAGGGGCGGGGCGCCCTACTGGGGAAGAGCTAAGTCTTCGTGATGGGTGCGCGGGAGGCGCGTACCACGGGGACTTAGCCCCTGAGAGTCTTCGCACTCTCGACTCGGCGAAGAGCAGCGGCGGGTTGCTCGTAGTACACGGAAGGGTACGGGGATACGATCACCCCTTTAGAATCTTGATCGATTCTGGGGCGTCGAAGAATTTCGCACGCCGCCAGACGGTTGCTCGTAATAGCAACAAGTTGTCCGATGATTTGAGAGAAAGCAAGGGCAACGGGACGGTGTCAGTGCGACTGGCCGACGGGAAGGTCGTTACTGTTCCCAACATCCAAGTGGATCTGGCCGTCAAGTTAAAAGACTTTGACAGCCTCGAACAGCTCACTGATCTCGACATGGATCCATACGACATGATCCTGGGCATGCCCTGGCTTGAGAGGCACGAGCCCTGGATCGACTGGCGAGGCAAGGCAATCGGTGCTAGCCGCCCTGCGCAGTCCGACAGAGCATTGCTGAGTTATGTTCCCACCCCTGTCACGACCCGGGGCGCCCGCAAGGGTTGCCAGGGTACCAAAGCATCCGGCAGATACTTGGGAGTCGTCGACGAATATGACGACTCCACGGATGTCTTGATGGTGGCAGCGCCGCGAGGAGGCGCTGGCCAAGTGGGTAACTTAGGTCCATGAGCGCGGTACTGTATTCCTGCAGACACTTGCCGCTGTCACGAAACTGGACATTAGGTGGATCAAAATTGAAAAAAGAATTCACCCACACGGGCGCCCCAACCCTA
>NW_003303757.1:5914115-5925534 GCF_000142945.1 Phytophthora infestans T30-4 | reverse complement strand
TAGCCGATAACCAGGATGCACTCAAACGCTCAATTCATCTCAACCAAGAGGAAGTCGTCGATGATTCGGGAGCCATCGAACGTGCACGGAAGCGTGATCTCGGGCGGCGCGACGCGGCGTGATTTGCCATCGGCTAACTTGACAGCGACCTACCCTACACCCTCTCGGACAGTGATTCCGACGCGAGTGCCGACAAGCACGACGCGCGGAAGAAGTTGTTGGTCGCTCCTGTATCGAGGAGCGCACGCAGTGGTTGCCCGGCGCCGGCCACATTAAAACTGATAATGATCAATCTTTGAATCACTCGGCGTGGTGGTGGCATGAAAGTGTGCATGCAGCACAGGAGGGCTAGGATTTTGGGTTGCCACCGGGGGCCCCAGACTTTATTTCAGCCGTTACGGCGCCCCGCACCTACTGACCTGGATCTGTTTTTGGCTAGTCAGAACTCAAAGCCTCGGCATCGACACGCGAAAGCACTGGAGTTGGCGTGTGGCACTCCGCCGCGCGATGGCCGACCTTCCGGCAACAGAATCACGTGAGAGAACGACCGTTCCGACTGCCGTTCCAACATGTTACATGACGGTGGCGATTGTTCGTCTCATCCATGGCGTCGATGTCCATGGGCCCGGGCACATATTTCCAAGCTGTAGTAAGCGCGCGGGCGTACGACCCCGCCACCACGTAGTCCTCGCGCATTCCGAACACGAACACATGGTCCTGAGAGGCCATTATAGTCTTGGATACGATACACAAGGCGAGGTGTGAATCACTGTTATTTGCGCTAAACAAGCTCCCATTTACTACATGTAAACATATCTTATTGTGAGATGTAGTTATGAGCTGCTAGCAGTTTGTTGTAAGAGAACCGCACATACGATTTTTTATAAACTCGTCTTCTTTCTAAGAAGTGAGGCGAAAGCACGGATTTGGTTTTAGGTGCGTGCTTGTTGATTTGATTTCCTTCGTTCAGTTTCTTAGCCTTGTAAGTCTTGCTTGAGCGAACCTTTGATTAATTTGAAATTTTTAGAGCAACCTCATATATATGTACTTGTATCCAACTGACAACCACTAATTACCGGTATACAGAAATGCTTATCACCTCGGGTACAATCTAGTACTTTTCTACTGAATTGCGGTAAATCCTCCTGGATCGCGATCCCTGTATTCGGAAAGCTGTTCCTTTTCCTACTTAGTACTACCGTCTTACCCCGCTTCAGACGCCAACGCTTTCAAAAACAATAAACAGTCCAGTGGGCACTGTATTCGTATATAAAGCCTAGGCTTACAATTGCAGACATAAACTTAAAGTCAAAAGAACAGCATCGACAGCATGTCGATTATCCTACACATGTATCCCATTCACCTCCAGAAGCCAATCCGTGCGAGGTACACCGTGTCCGTCGGGTTGTCAACAGTGTACGTGTACTCTGAGACGACTTTGCAGTCTTCATCCAGAGTCTTGACTTCAATATTCCAGTGGTGCCTGTGTGCTGCAGCAAAAAGCTCGAGCTCGCCTGGTGTACTCGTGAAGTTGTTCACCGCTACTGTATCGCAGACATCAGAACAAGCTGGTTCGCATGTTCTCAGGGAGGTACCAGGAAGGTCGAGCAACACACAGCTCTTCACGATTGTCATTCTCATCCACTATGTGCTAATAACGTAGATGCCCCACGTTCATGTCAACTGACGGGCTTCAGAGATCGCGGAGCGGCGGATGCAGATCTTTAACGTCGAACTCCATCTTTGGCACCATGCCACATAGCGAAAATGCTTTCGAAATCTCAGTGCGTTTTTTTTGTAGCAGTCCAGTTCAAAACCCACTGGGAAGCCTTGTCGTATCGCGGAACTTTGGGGTTTCTTGCTTTTGTTTGAAGTCGTTTGTCGCCCAAAGCCGAACTAATGTAGTAGTCGTATTGTTCCCTGTAGAAAGCCTGAAAGATTCTGTTAACAGCAACGTCGAGGGCTGGAGGAGGTTGGTAAGGTTGGGTGGTACCAATAAAACGAAAAGATTGTACTGTCGAAGCTTCTTCTCGTCATAAAACGTGACGTGACACGCGTACGAGTCGATAACGAAGAGTACAGGCTTTCGGTAAAACTGAGTTTCTTTTCAGGTACAGATTACGTTTTGGGAGTACTCAAGAAGTATGGTTAACTTTACATCCCCGTACGGTTCACATCCACAAGAATTTCGTCTGGATCCGACGGTTTATTCTTGAGTTTAGAGAAACGTACATGAGGGGTCAAGAATTGACCATCTCCACTAATGGCAAAAGTTGCAGTGAACCGTTTGTGGCTCCTTCCTCCCTTCCGCAGCAGAACTTCTCTCACACCACGGGTTGTAATAGTCGACTTCGGCTCGGTCTCGAAATATCTCGGGACTTGGTCCATGTTGATGACGTTGCAAGGCTGTATATTGTGTTGTTCGATCAGTTGTTGTGCATTTTTGATAAAATCAAGACCAATTTGGCTGGCATTCTCTGGAAACGTTCTTGCACTGGTCTGCCTCCTGGATACAAGGTTGTTACGGACTTTAAATCGGGACAGCCAGCCCGCGGACGCTTGGAACTCGCGACGATCTTCTTCCGGGGTCGAGGCCATCATGGCACGATGGATGTTGAGTGCATAGATTTGTAAAGACTTGTCTTTCACACGCAATCCATTACGGTTTCGTGCTATCACCCAGTCGTGAACCTATTGCTCTAGTGCGTGGTGCTCTGGTTTTCTGCCTGCTCCTGGCATCCTCCGTCGTTGTAACGGGGTATGTAGCAATAATAATTCACCTAGTTACATGAAGTGTGACACGTCATACTTCGGGATATTTGGTACAAGGTACCAAGGTCGTCCAAAGCCAACCATTGGCTGATGACATTGCTTTTCTATAGGTGTCGTATAGTTTGTATTTAACTCAAGCTTAACCTACCTATAAATATACTCAGTTTACAATCTACCTTAAATTGGTCACTTCGCTCTCTTTTGAATAAAGAGGGGACCTGTGAACTGCCGTTCACTGAGAGTTTGTATACTATCGGAAGCTAACTTCCTCTAGCGCAAGGTGCTGTGTGACCCCGTCACACTTGGTAGCACTCGCAGTCAATCCACGCCACCGCGGGTAGACTACCTGAACCTCTCCGAAGTTTGTTGCCATGCACAGGAACGACTTCGCCCATATGAACGACTCTCAGTTCGAGTCGGTTCGGAAGATGGCAGGCATATTCGGGATGGAGGCCCTGCACAGCCTGGAGATGTTAACACCGGTCGAGCAGCTCGAGCGCGTCAATGCGCTTGACGCTTACGAGCAGGGCCTCATCGCGCATGTGCGGGAGAACCTGCAGGCTCCGGCGGCCACACCCGAAGCCAATACGGCTGAAGGTTAGGCCGTATGAAGGGAAGGAAGGTGAGAACCTTAACTTCTGGGTCCGAGAAGTTGAGCTCGCGATGGACGCGGCTCTGATCTCGACCGAGCAACTTCGTGTTGCCTTTGTACTCTCCAACCTTAGCGGTCGTGCTAAGAGTTGGGTGTACACACGGGAAGCAACATCCCCTTGATGTTTCACATCCTGGGCTCAGCTGTGTGAACTGCGCTGAGCCTCGTTTCTCCTGGCGAACTACGAGTACCGCCAGCGTTTGCGCTTCCTCTCGTGCAAACAAGGGAGGCGTGACCTGCACGAGTACGTGCAAGAGATACGGGAACTCACGGCGTCCCTAGTGGGAAACCCACTCAACGAACACATCAAGATGACTGTGTTCATGGACGGCCTTCGAGTGGGCCCCGCACCCACTCAGCTGTTCCGGGTGCAGCCAAACACCCTTGAAGAGGCGATTCAAGTGGCTCTTCAAGAAGAATACAGCCATCGCCAGGCGCGTACGCCGGCCTCAGCGTGGCCTGGGAGTTCCTTGTCGGCTCCCGGTTGAACAAGCCCCAACGGACCAGCTCCCATGGAACTCGGGTCCGCCGAACCGCGTGACATCCGCTGCTTCGGCTGCGGGAAGATGGGCCACCTAAAGCGCGACTGTCCCGCGGAAAGACTCCGCAGACGGTCCTTACCCAAGCCCTTCCTCAAGGGTCGCTGGCAGAAGCCAGGATCCCGGGGACAGGGGAACGCCGGGAGCCATTAGGGGCGGGGCGCCCTACTGGGGAAGAGCTAAGTCTTCGTGATGGGTGCGCGGGAGGCGCGTACCTCGGGGACTTAGCCCCTGAGAGTCTTCGCACTCTCGACTCGGCGAAGAGCAGCGGCGGGTTGCTCGTAGTACACGGAAGGGTACGGGGATACGATCACCCCTTTAGAATCTTGATCGATTCTGGGGCGTCGAAGAATTTCGCACGCCGCCAGACGGTTGCTCGTAATAGCAACAAGTTGTCCGAGGCTATGAGAGAAAGCAAGGGCGACGAGACAGTGTCAGTGCGACCGGACGACGGGAAGGTCGTCACTGTCCCCAACGTCCAAGTGGATCTGGCCGTCAAGTTTGAAGACTTTGATAGCCTCGAACGGTTCGCTGTTCTCGACATGGATCCATACGATATGATCCTGGGCATGCCCTGGATCGAGGAGCACGAACCCTGGATCGACTGGCGAGGCAAGGCAATTGGTGCCAGCCGCCCTGCGAAGTCTAACAGAGCATTGGTGAGTCATGTTCCCACCTCTGTCAGGACCCGGGGCACCCGCAAGGGTTGCCAGAGTACCAAACCATTCGGCAGATGCTTGGGAGTCGTCGACGTATATGACGACTCCGAGGATGTTTTGATGGTGGCAGCGCCTAGAGGAGGCGCTGGCCAAGTGGGTAACTTAGGTCCACAAGCGGGTAACTTAGTTCCGCAGACAGCTGCAGCTGTCACGAACACCGAGAACAGCGTGTTCAGAGTGGGTAACAGAGTTCCACACACGGTAGACCTTAACTGAAGAGGAAGTCGTCGGATACGCTTCCTGTGTGGGTAACAAAGTGTCACACGCGGTCGCCCAGACCTTAACTGAAGAGGAAGGCGTCGAACACGCTTCCTGTGTGGGTACCATAGTACCACACGAGGCCACGGGTGCCTCGGATGTCGCAGCGCCGACATCCCCAGACGTGGGCAGCAAAGCTCCACGTCACGGTCTCCGTCGTCAACGACGCCGCCGCCGCCTCAAGTCGGATCCAAACTTCGTTCAGATCGACGTCGCTTCAAGCGACTCGGGGTCCAGGGCCCGGGCTCCTCCGACAAGGTCGGTGGAAGCGTGTTATCCCATCTTCGATGGCGAGACCAGTTTATCCGTCAAGGCACCTGGTGTCCACTTGGAACCGTTGCCAGAGGTTGCAGAGATACTGAACCTCGAGGAAATGACGGTTGAGTCTTTCCTGGCCAACCTCAAGGCTGGAGAGATTGCTGAGATGGTGCTCATGAGACCTGAGACCACTCGGGAGAAGCTGAACTCCTCCTCGGTCTTGGACGAGGACGTTTTGGAAGACTTGAACAAGCAGCGTCAGACGCGCTTGGATTCCGAGATCCTTAAGAGCCTCAAGGATCCGGTGTATCGTTTGGTGACGGAGTATGCGAACGTGGTGAACAAACATCCACCGACCCAACTCCCACCAGATCGAGGCGTACGGCATGAGATTGATCTCATGCCTGGCACAAAGTACTGTGTCACGAGGCAATGGCCTCTTCCGCGCGAACAGTGCGAGGTTATTGATGCCTTCTTCACTCTGAAAGCAAGGCAGGCATGGTGCGGGAGTCGAAGTCCCCGCACCCGACGCCAACTTTCTGCGTTCGGAAGACGAACGGAAAGTGGCGTCTAGTTCATGCTTATAACAAGCTGAACAACGCGACGGTGCCGGCCCAAACACCAACCCCACGAAAGGATGTGTTGTTAAACAACATGGCCGGAAGCGTACTGTACAGTGCGCTGGATTTGGTAGACAGATACTACCAGAATCTAACGCGAGAGTGCGATATCCCGCTCACCGCGGTGAGCACTCCAAGCGGCATGCTTTGGGAGTGGCTCGTCATGCCGCAGGGCCTGTCTAACACCCCGGCGACGTTCAATCGCCTGGTGACGCACTGTTCCGCCCTTTGCGTACCTTCGTACAGACGTACTTCGACGACATATTCGTCCATAGCCGTGCCGAGGGAGACAAGACGGCCATGGAGGTGCATCTAGGACACCTCCGTCGAGTGTTGGACGTGATGCGAGCGAACAAGCTCTACGCCAACATCGACAAGTGCGTTTTCGCGTCACCAGAGATTAATGTTCTCGGTTGCTTCGTAAGCAACGTGGGCGTTCGGGCTGACCCAGACAAGGTCAAGGCCATAGCAGCATGGCCGACGCCCCGATCCCAGAAGGATCTTCGAAAGTGGTTGGGCTTGGCCAACTACCTTCAATAGTACAGTGCAGGGTACGCGGGCTTTGCTAAGCTCTTGTCGGGCCTCCTTCAGAAGGACGTCGACTGGCACTGGGAGCAAGAGCACCAGGGTGCCTTTAACAGCATCAAGGCCAGCCTCCTGTCCTGGCCTGCCGGACGAGACGAAGCCGTTTAGCGTCGTCTGCGATGCCTCTGATTACGCCATCGGGTGTGCACTGCTGCAGGCCGACACGGCTGGACATGAACGAGACATCGCGTTCCAGTCTAGACAGCTCAAAGCCGCCGAGCGGAACTACCCTGTCCACGACAAGAATCTCCTGGCAATGAAATATGCTCTTGTGAAGTTTCGGGCTCACCTTCTGGGCTCACTGCCCTTCGTGATTTACACAGACCACGCATCCTTGAGGACGGCGACTAACTCGCCTCACCTCTCCCAAAGGATGGCGAGGTGGCTGTCCTTCTTCGCGGAGTACAACTTCCGCGTCGAATACAAGCCGGGCAAGCTCAACGTGCTTCCGGACGCCCTCTCTCGGTGTCCTGACTATGAGTTGGCCCACATCACACGGGTGACAACGGATCTATATGATCGGATACGCATAGCGTATCGGGACGATGAGGCTGTCGCGCCTATCGTCAAGTTCCTCATGGCAGGAACGAGCGCGAAGTCCGACTGGCTCTCATCGCGACAGCGCTCACGGCTCCACCGATATGAGTTAAAGGATGGCCTCCTCTATTACCGGGTGGAGCCCAATGAAATTCCACGGGTGGTCGTACCCGTCGACGAGGATCTGAAGTTCGATATTCTCGCGGAGGCGCACGACGCGCCCTGCAGCGACCACTTGGGCCGCGAGAAGACCTTTCTGTCGGTCTGTCAGGCCTTCTGGTGGACCCACATGTACAAGTCGGTCGCCCGATACGCTAAGACATGTGAAACATGTCAGCTGGTCAAACCCGCAGGGCACTCTTCGGCTCCACTACAGAGCCTGCCCGTACCGGCAGACTGTTGGAATTTGATGAGTCTTGACTTCACCTTTGGGCTTCCCGCCGACGGACACGGCAACACCGGAATTTTGGTGTTCGTGTGTCGGCTGAGCAAGATGCACCATCTTGCTCCGGTTCCCGTCACTGTTACGGGCGAACAAACCGCAAGGTTGTTCGTCGATGGCGTGTTCCGCTATCACGGTCTCCCGGAGACGATTGTCTCGGACCGAGACCCGCGGTTCACGGCTGCGTTTTGGAAAACGCTGTTTCCTTAACTAGGAACTCGTCTGCAGATGTCCACTGTGGATCATCCACAGACAGGCGGTCATACAGAGCGCGTCAATCGAGTGATAGAGGACACTCTGCGCAGTGTGTGCGCGCGGAAGAACCACGTACGTGGTCGACACCGCTTCCAGCTGTTGCGTTTGCGCTCAACAACGCGGTGCACGCGTCCACGGGATTCAAGCCGTTCTACTTGAGCGGCTTCCGTCACCCCAGGGTGCCTCTCACTCTTGGAGGAGACACTGACCCCTCTATTCTAAGTGGGGGAGAGGCTCGGGAAGCTCTTTCCTCCCAGGTATCGGATGTGAGACCAGTTTCGCTGCGGAAACAAGTAAAATCCTTTATGAATACCAAACTGAGCGTTGTGGTCCGCGATGCCATGGCAGCGGCCCAGGACCGACAAAAGGAGTACTCCGACAAACATGGAAGAGGAAACTTAAGTATATTTAAGGTGGGGGATTTAGTGTTGCTAGACACGAGGAACCTACCTCTAGACACTGTCAGCTCTGTCGGCAGCAACAAGCTGAAGCACCGCTTCATCGGACCATTTGCAGTCCTGGCCAGACATGGTGCGTCGTACACCATCGACCTGCCAAAGTCAATGACGACGGACCCGACGTTCTATGTTGGACGTCTTAAGTGGTACTTTGATCCGCAGGGGTTGCTGACTCGCAGACCCACCTTGGCCCAGCTCCTCGAAGCTAAGGCCGGCCACAGATGTCGACGAAGGCGTCGGAGCAGGTACCCAAGCCTCGGTATGAACGGCAAAGCTGAGGTCAAGACCGTACGCAGGAGGGTCTCTGTACGAACGGACCCCGGAGCCATACGCCGAGTACGTTGAGTACGCCGGGTACGCACCATACGCGTACGACTGGGAGTGCGCCGAAGGCGGCTCCGGACGTGGCAGCAGTGCCTCGATCCCTCGGATCATGCGGAAGGCCTCTTCAAGATCGGACGAAGAGGCCCGTCGGTCCACCCGCAGATGCAGGCTCGCCACCTCACGCTCCAACAGGTCCATGCGGTCCGCAAGACGAGCGAGCTCGCCCTGATTCCCGGCCTGGGCGGCAGCATCACCGTTAGTCCCAAGGCCAAGTGCAATCTCAAGCACGAGGACGCGTTGACGAAGGCGGTCAACCTCAAGGCCCTGTGTCGGTCCCGCAGGAGAAGCACTCGGACGAGAGTGGCGTTCGGGAGGCGCCGAGTAGTCGTACTCGTACGAGGGCACCTCCGCCCCTGCTTGACCAGAATGGAGAAGTCCATTTCCACGTGGAGCGGATCCTCCAGGAGCAACGGCGTCGCGGTAAGCGACAGCTCCTCGTGAAGTGGAGGGGTTATGCCCACTCCGAGAACTCATGAAAGCCGATGGAGCGGCTCCGGATTGACTGCTCGAAGGCTGTCGCAATCTGGGAACAGAAGCGGCGGCAGCTTCATAAGTAGTCCGGGGCTTCTTGCCCGAACGGGGTACGGACGTTGACGACACTCCGTATCCGCGCTCATCGTGAGCGCTAGAAGCCGCTCGCTTTAGAATGTCCCTTGGCAGCATGCGCTTGCTGACCATGTGGGCAAACCTCACGCGAAGATCACGCTGGTCCAGGATGCGGGACAGCAGCTGATCTTCATGGAGCTCCGTAACTCCGTGGGTGAGTACTTGAGAGACTCCACCCAAGCCCAGAACATGCCCTCACATGAGTCCCAGTTGGGACCGTTCTCGGGCATGACCTAGGGGTATCCCCAAAGAGGATAGATACCACCCCGGGTCTCGGGCTTCTAACGACAAGTCGTAAAGTCTTTAAGGGGGATGCGGTGTGACGCGAGACGCACACACCGAGCAGCCTCCAAGTTGTCAGCAAACAACTGTTCCTTCTGAACAAGGGCACGCTCGTAAATGCCCCTAGAAGTGTGTCCGCCCACAAGACCACGAGGAGCGACGAGAAGCTCTAGGAAGAGGTCAGCCCCAGAGCTCTCCTCGGGAGGCCAATACCCTCTTGCGTTGATGGCAGCTCCCTGGCTGATGGGTGCCACCACCGAACCCCCACGCACACGCTGGGCAGCTTGGAAATCCTCCTGCTGCTGGTCGAGGTCATTCGTGACCTCCCGGGGCTCAGAGATAGCACCCTCCTCCTTCTCTTCTTCCTCCTTCTCCTCCTTTTCATCCGAGGAGTCGAAGAGGCCCCGATGGGAGTGCCGAGTCTCCTTCTCCTCGCGGAGTGGAGACTTAGAAGCTGTACGCTTCTTAGAGGACTTGGCACCTTCGGCTTTGGAGGCCTTAGCACGCGCAAGACCCTCGGCAAGCGAGAGATGTGGTGTACGGGGATCAGCAAAATCTGCGAGATTGCTGGATCCAACTTACCAACTGGGCCCAGACACCGACTAACGGAGGGGGTCCCCCGATGATCCGTGTTCTGCTGAACTTTCCTCACCTGGTGTACCCGTCGGTAGGGCGGGATCTTGCTCTCTTGGTAACTTCCGAAGAGTTCAAGTGGTGAAGCTTGAGTGTCTTGGCGAGACGTGGGGATGGGGTGGAGCAGCAGTGGTAATATCTTCACTCTGCGTCCGTGGTTGGTTCTGGATCCTAAGCGAATATTCAAGCTTGGTGGATCCAGGGCCTATATCGTGGATCTGGCCGTAGGGTTGTCTTGCGGGTGTGTTCCCTTGCCTTTGCGTTTTCTTTGCGTCGTACTTGCCGCCTCCTGCGACGGGATCTTGAGAGTTGAGAACCTCTAGGGTGTTGCCGGCCAAGTAGTAAATCCGGTTAACCTGACGGATTTGCACGTGTAAAGAAAAAGCTCACTAGGTTGTAGGATCTGGCCAATGTATTATCCAGTTGTCGCTACCAACACTAGATTCGCAATTCCCAACCTTCTCCGAGCTCGTACGGCCAATGTAGTTCCGGTTCTTGAGGGCAAGAAGGCACTTGCGTGTTACTGCGCAAATAGAAGTCTGTATTGATACTTAAGCCTATACCTGCCTGGAATTCTACCTTCTGTGTCTTTTACCTGATAAATCCCTTACCAGGCTCGGCTGCATGTTCTTTCTCTCCTTGATTCATCATCCCAGCTGTATTATCCTCAGATCCACCGGGTCCATGGCGTAATCATTATGGTCACCCTTTTATGGGTACACTCATCCGGATCCAGATTGCTTGGATCCACTTCACTGTATGTGTATGCTCGTCACGGATCTGAGCTCTCCAATCATCCAACATCGTCTTGCGACTGTCTGTGATCTTCATTGTCCCACGAAACTTCGAGATCCACTGCATCCATCATCCCTGTGTCCCAGATCCAGGTCGTCCTATGCGGGATCCTCCCTGCTTGGATCCGAATTCGGAAGTATGGGATCCGGGACATCTCGCGGTGGATCCTGACTTCTCATTAGTCGTGGATACCAGATCCACCTTCAGATGACACCTACCACCATTCCTTCATAGGATCCACACTCGATCCACCGTTACATAGTATATCCTATATCCACCTAAGTGAATCCAGGTAAGGGTGGATCCGAGAAATGTCTTGGTGGATCTTGCCTTCCGTACATCACTCATACCAGATCCATCGTGGTCTCATACGGGGTGTTGCTCGTCATGGCTAATCCACCTCAGGCAACTGGCATCCGCGCCGGGCGATCCAACTCCTCTCTAATTACTTGAAATTGTCACTGATTCGGGATAGTGACCCCTTGCTGGGTCCATTCTCTTATTTCTGAAAAAGCAGTTCACCACAATCGCCTCCTGTATGTGGTCGGCGCTGCACAACAGCGTTCACGACGTGCACTACCAGCATCCACAACCGCTTCCTCCTCTTCGTGACACATGTCTCGA
>NW_003303757.1:5909408-5911874 GCF_000142945.1 Phytophthora infestans T30-4 | reverse complement strand
CTGTGACCATCCAACCACTTCCTCCCTGAAAGAGATGAAAAGGTGGCGCTCTGGAAACTCACCCTCGCGCTGTTTCAACTTGTCCAGGTACTCGTCCTCGAGAATCGGATGGAAGAAGAATGGGGGCTCTCCATTCGGGAAGTGCACCCACCACCCTTCGCTGTCTAAAGCGAGTTGACTCGAGGTCGCCTTTACCTTGGACACTTGGTGTAGTTCGCGTCTAAACTGGTCTGTTTCGCGCTTGAGCTTGGTTCCAATTTCGAGGTGACGGGTAATCGCATCTTGCAGTTGTAGATTGTCTCTATGCAGCGCCGCCCTCTCGATCGTAACTCAGTACAAGGCTGCACTCGTGGATTCTGGAGATAGCTGATGCAGAGTCGTTTGTGCCTTATAAAGGAGCTGCTCCAAGACATTTTCCAGACGCTGTATCTCGTCACGGATGGTAGCCAGCTTTTCCTTTCGTTGGTGGCGCCAGCGCACCATACGTCGGCGCTGCACTTTGAGGCGAAACTGCTGACTTTTTAAAGCCTCCAAGGCCGTCTCGATTAGGTTGGCATGGTCTGAGTACTCCATGGTTCAAGTTTGTAGAGTGGTGTTGAGCAGTTTGATGAACAATGGCGAATAACTTGACGAATGACAAGTAAAAAAAACATTGACGTTAATAATAGGTCACTACAAGAGCAATAACGCAAATTGGGATGTCATGGACCGTCTCACTTGACTCGGATGGTAAGTCCGTGATGTCCGCTGAAGTCATGCCAGGATGCGTTATGTCGTCCACGTTCTGTAACAGACGGGAGAGAAGAGGAATGGAGGCCAACATTTCGTTATCATTTTTTGTTTATTACATGAATGAATGTCAGTGTTTTGGGAGAGAGGAGTCGTCGGTGAGTAATAAACGCTAGAGGATGCGTATACGCATGTTTCACCATACCGGTATAGCAAAGTAGGTAAGAAAAAATAGCAAGCATCATTTCCTGAAGCAAACCCTACATTTTCTCACGTTTAACTTCTAGCAACAATAAGAGGGCTCATACAAAAAGCGTAAGAAACGGATGACCTCTTCATTTGATTACCATCGAGTAACATTTAATTCATGAATTCACTGAGCGCCAACAATGACACCAGAGACTGAAGCCGGAATTCGCTTAGCATACGAGACGAGCCGAGCCCAACATCGGTATTTCGTGGGCTCTATATTAGCCGGATCACTTAGAGTAGCCAATCAACAAGCTCTATTTGAGTACTGAGCCGATTTTTTTTAGTGGAGCCGGGCTCTCGAAGATAGCGGGCTTGTTAGCAAATCGGGGGCCCGGACTGGGGCTTGAAAGGAAGTATGTCATTCGATTAGCAGACGCAACACAATGTTGTGGGTTCTACTTTAAATTTGGATGATCGAGTCGAGGGCGAATCAATCATATAGAATATCTTAGGCGATATTATAATGGTGTTTTCGACTTCCTGTCAGCTCATGCCAAGATCATATGGGTACGTTTTCTATAATAAACGCTGTTGATGTGAGTTGGCGACTGAATGAACCATTCCTGTACTTCACGTTCCTAAATAAAACCGGAATTGACAGCTAGGTCGTCTGCGACCTCCACTCGGAATGCGTATACAGCTTTTTTTTTCGAATTGGGCGCTGTTTTCTTTTCAAGTTTTGGTAGGTTTAATTTAATTTATGAAAGTCTTTCCCGTGGCTGTATAACTATCAATGGACTCATCATGTATATCAACGGGCTCATCATGTATGCTGACTAGCAGA
This sequence comes from Phytophthora infestans T30-4, assembly GCF_000142945.1. Lineage (NCBI taxonomy): Eukaryota > Oomycota > Peronosporomycetes > Peronosporales > Peronosporaceae > Phytophthora > Phytophthora infestans. Next base: position 5,910,109 of record NW_003303757.1, on the reverse strand, counting down.
AATTCAAGCTATTGTACATGTATATAATTCATTTAGAATGGTATTTTACGAAAGTGTATACGTTGAATTGAGCAAAGGTTTAAAAAGGCGGAGATGTTCCGCCTGACCTTTGGCCTTGGGGAAGGATTCTGGCTGTACCGGTACAGATAGGAGGAATGTAGAATGAAGTGTTTGACAATTTGGCAGAACCCATTAGACGCTGCTCTTGTTCGTTGGCTGGGCTACTACTTCAATCTACGCTTCGTTAGGCTTGGTCGGCTTACCGGACGAATATGAGAACATCTGTATGAATGACACTCTGGGAAACTAGTAAGTAAATGCCAAATTGTATATTTTTCAGAAGGTATCTCGCCAAAAGAGTCTACTCGCCTCTTTTTGTCTATTTCTGAAGCAAACGGGTCGGTGCAATGTGTTCCTCCATACAAAGCACGAAGCGAATCCAATCAACATAAAGTTCCCACCCGTGCGCCTCGCTCAGGCACTCCGATCACTGATCATACACGACATCTACCGTACTCTCATCCACTTCTGTCCATATGCAGACTCTCCTCCTTGAAAAACCCACTTGACGTCACTCTGCGATCCTGCCGCTTCTCGACTGCGTGCGTTTGCTTCAGAGTCCACGATCATGATGCAGTGCTTAGCCATCTGTCTCCCATCTGGGAGTACTGACACCCTGTTTTGCACGGCAGCGATGTACC
>NW_003303757.1:5904791-5907415 GCF_000142945.1 Phytophthora infestans T30-4 | reverse complement strand
CCGCCGCTCGACGCTAGACCATTATTCGTCGGGTTGGAGAGTGTTCTTGACAGATTTGACAACAAAGGTAAAATAAACAGTTGCAAAAATGGATCTGCGGAAATCAGATCTGCTTAGCTACTGGTCTATATATATACAAAAAGTACCCATTAGACGCTGCTCTTGTTCGTTGGCTGGGCTACTACTTCAATCTACGCTTCGTTAGGCTTGGTCGGCTTACCGGACGAATATGAGAACATCTGTATGAATGACACTCTGGGAAACTAGTAAGTAAATGCCAAATTGTATATTTTTCAGAAGGTATCTCGCCAAAAGAGTCTACTCGCCTCTTTTTGTCTATTTCTGAAGCAAACGGGTCGGTGCAATGTGTTCCTCCATACAAAGCACGAAGCGAATCCAATCAACATAAAGTTCCCACCCGTGCGCCTCGCTCAGGCACTCCGACCACTGATCATACACGACATCTACCGTACTCTCATCCACTTCTGTCCATATGCAGTTCTCTCCTCCTTGAAAAACCCACTTGACGTCACTCTGCGATCCTGCCGCTTCTCGTGCGTTTGCTTCAGAGTCCACGATCATGATGCAGTGCTTAGCCATCTGTCTCCCATCTGGGAGTACTGACACCCTGTTTTGCACGGCAGCGATGTACCGAAGATGGACGTCGCCTGGAATGTTCCACACCACAACACCGTCTTGCTTCACAAACTTCTGAAGTGGTTGGCAGTAGGAATCACCGCGCTGCTCAAGCCCCCAGCTCCGAGGTGAAATAATTCTTGGCCACTGACTGATGTCGATACGTTCTAAAGTCTGGCAAGCTTCTGGCAGCGAGCAACGAAGGCGTTTCGAGAATCGTGCATGCGCTATCGTAGTGCCCGACGCTTGTTGAAACGGCGGCACGTAATCCACTGACCAGCCAAACATGTTGTCGATGAAAGAGATGAATAGGTGGCGCTCGGTAAATTCAACCTCGCGCTGTTTCAACTTGTCCAGGTACTCGTCCTCGGGAATCGGATGGGAGAAGAATGGCGGCTCTCCATTTCGGGGAAGTGCACCCACACCCTTCGCTGTCTAAAGCGAGTTGACTCGAGGTCGCCTTTACCTTGGACACTTGGTGTAGTTCGCGTCTAAACTGGTCCTGTTTCGCGCTTGAGCTTGGTTCCAATTTCGAGGTGACGGGTAATCGCATCTTGCAGTTGTAGATTGTCTCTATGCAGCGCCGCCCTCTCGATCGTAACTCAGTACAAGGCTGCACTCGTGGATTCTGGAGATAGCTGATGCAGAGTCGTTTGTGCCTTATAAAGGAGCTGCTCCAAGACATTTTCCAGACGCTGTATCTCGTCACGGATGGTAGCCAGCTTTTCCTTTCGTTGGTGGCGCCAGCGCACCATACGTCGGCGCTGCACTTTGAGGCGAAACTGCTGACTTTTTAAAGCCTCCAAGGCCGTCTCGATTAGGTTGGCATGGTCTGAGTACTCCATGGTTCAAGTTTGTAGAGTGGTGTTGAGCAGTTTGATGAACAATGGCGAATAACTTGACGAATGACAAGTAAAAAAAACATTGACGTTAATAATAGGTCACTACAAGAGCAATAACGCAAATTGGGATGTCATGGACCGTCTCACTTGACTCGGATGGTAAGTCCGTGATGTCCGCTGAAGTCATGCCAGGATGCGTTATGTCGTCCACGTTCTGTAACAGACGGGAGAGAAGAGGAATGGAGGCCAACATTTCGTTATCATTTTTTGTTTATTACATGAATGAATGTCAGTGTTTTGGGAGAGAGGAGTCGTCGGTGAGTAATAAACGTTAGAGGATGCGTATACGCATGTTTCACCATACCGGTATAGCAAAGTAGGTAAGAAAAAATAGCAAGCATCATTTCCTGAAGCAAACCCTACATTTTCTCACGTTTAACTTCTAGCAACAATAAGAGGGCTCATACAAAAAGCGTAAGAAACGGATGACCTCTTCATTTAATTACCATCGAGTAACATTTAATTCATGAATTCACTGAGCGCCAACAATGACACCAGAGACTGAAGCCGGAATTCGCTTAGCATACGAGACGAGCCGAGCCCAACATCGGTATTTCGTGGGCTCTATATTAGCCGGATCACTTAGAGTAGCCAATCAACAAGCTCTATTTGAGTACTGAGCCGATTTTTTTTAGTGGAGCCGGGCTCTCGAAGATAGCGGGCTTGTTAGCAAATCGGGGGCCCGGACTGGGGCTTGAAAGGAAGTATGTCATTCGATTAGCAGACGCAACACAATGTTGTGGGTTCTACTTTAAATTTGGATGATCGAGTCGAGGGCGAATCAATCATATAGAATATCTTAGGCGATATTATAATGGTGTTTTCGACTTCCTGTCAGCTCATGCCAAGATCATATGGGTACGTTTTCTATAATAAACGCTGTTGATGTGAGTTGGCGACTGAATGAACCATTCCTGTACTTCACGTTCTTAAATAAAACCGGAATTGACAGCTAGGTCGTCTGCGCCCTCCACTCGGAATGCGTATACAGCTTTTTTTTTCGAATTGGGCGCTGTTTTCTTTTCAAGTTTTGGTAGGTTTAATTTAATTTATGAAAGTCTTTCCCGTGGCTGTATAACTATCAAT
>NW_003303757.1:5896694-5900774 GCF_000142945.1 Phytophthora infestans T30-4 | reverse complement strand
CGTTTAACTTCTAGCAACAATAAGAGGGCTCATACAAAAAGCGTAAGAAACGGATGACCTCTTCATTTGATTACCATCGAGTAACATTTAATTCATGAATTCACTGAGCGCCAACAATGACACCAGAGACTGAAGCCGGAATTCGCTTAGCATACGAGACGAGCCGAGCCCAACATCGGTATTTCGTGGGCTCTATATTAGCCGGATCACTTAGAGTAGCCAATCAACAAGCTCTATTTGAGTACTGAGCCGATTTTTTTTAGTGGAGCCGGGCTCTCGAAGATAGCGGGCTTGTTAGCAAATCGGGGGCCTGGACTGGGGCTTGAAAGGAAGTATGTCATTCGATTAGCAGACGCAACACAATGTTGTGGGTTCTACTTTAAATTTGGATGATCGAGTCGAGGGCGAATCAATCATATAGAATATCTTAGGCGATATTATAATGGTGTTTTCGACTTCCTGTCAGCTCATGCCAAGATCATATGGGTACGTTTTCTATAATAAACGCTGTTGATGTGAGTTGGCGACTGAATGAACCATTCCTGTACTTCACGTTCCTAAATAAAACCGGAATTGACAGCTAGGTCGTCTGCGACCTCCACTCGGAATGCGTATACAGCTTTTTTTTTCGAATTGGGCGCTGTTTTCTTTTCAAGTTTTGGTAGGTTTAATTTAATTTATGAAAGTCTTTCCCGTGGCTGTATAACTATCAATGGACTCATCATGTATATCAACGGGGTCATCATGTATGCTGACTAGCAGAAATTCAAGCTATTGTACATGTATATAATTCGTTTAGAATGGTATTTTACGAAAGTGTATACGTTGAATTGAGCAAAGGTTTAAAAAGGCGGAGATGTTCCGCCTGACCTTCGGCCTTGGGGAAGGATTCTGGCTGTACCGGTACAGAGAGGAGGAATGTAGAATGAAGTGTTTGACAATTTGGCAGAACCCATTAGACGCTGCTCTTGTTCGTTGGCTGGGCTACTACTTCAATCTACGCTTCGTTAGGCTTGGTCGGCTTACCGGACGAATATGAGAACATCTGTATGAATGACACTCTGGGAAACTAGTAAGTAAATGCCAAATTGTATATTTTTCAGAAGGTATCTCGCCAAAAGAGTCTACTCGCCTCTTTTTGTCTATTTCTGAAGCAAACGGGTCGGTGCAATGTGTTCCTCCATACAAAGCACGAAGCGAATCCAATCAGCATAAAGTTCCCACCCGTGCGCCTCGCTCAGGCACTCCGACCACTGATCATACACGACATCTACCCGTACTCTCATCCACTTCTGTCCATATGCAGTTCTCTCCTCCTTGAAAAACCCACTTGACGTCACTCTGCGATCCTGCCGCTTCTCGTGCGTTTGCTTCAGAGTCCACGATCATGATGCAGTGCTTAGCCATCTGTCTCCCATCTGGGAGTACTGACACCCTGTTTTGCACGGCAGCGATGTACCGAAGATGGACGTCGCCTGGAATGTTCCACACCACAACACCGTCTTGCTTCACAAACTTCTGAAGTGGTTGGCAGTAGGAATCACCGCGCTGCTCAAGCCCCCAGCTCCGAGGTGAAATAATTCTTGGCCACTGACTGATGTCGATACGTTCTAAAGTCTGGCGAAGCTTCTGGCAGCGAGACAACGAAGGCGTTTTCAGAAAATCGTGGCAGGCGCTTATTCCTAATGGCCCGCAAGCCTGTTTGAAAAGGGCGCGGCCGGTCATCTCCTGTAACCGCCCCAACATGTTGTTCATGTAAAGAGATGAATAGGTGGCGCTCGGTAATTCAACCTCGCGCTGTTTCAACTTGTCCAGGTACTCGTCCTCGGGAATCGGATGGAAGAAGAATGGCGGCTCTCCATTCGGGAAGTGCACCCACCACCCTTCGCTGTCTAAAGCGAGTTGACTCGAGGTCGCCTTTACCTTGGACACTTGGTGTAGATCGCGTCTAAACTGGCCTGTTTCGCGCTTGAGCTTGGTTTCAATTTCGAGGTGACGGGTAATCGCATCTTGCAGTTGTAGATTGTCTCTATGCAGCGCCGCCCTCTCGATCGTAACTCAGTACAAGGCTGCACTCGTGGATTCTGGAGATAGCTGATGCAGAGTCGTTTGTGCCTTATAAAGGAGCTGCTCCAAGACATTTTCCAGACGCTGTATCTCGTCACGGATGGTAGCCAGCTTTTCCTTTCGTTGGTGGCGCCAGCGCACCATACGTCGGCGCTGCACTTTGAGGCGAAACTGCTGACTTTTTAAAGCCTCCAAGGCCGTCTCGATTAGGTTGGCATGGTCTGAGTACTCCATGGTTCAAGTTTGTAGAGGGGTGTTGAGCAGTTTGATGAACAATGGCGGAGAACTTGACGAATGACAAGTAAAAAAAACATTGACGTTAATAATAGGTCACTACAAGAGCAATAACGCAAATTGGGATGTCATGGACCGTCTCACTTGACTCGGATGGTAAGTCCGTGATGTCCGCTGAAGTCATGCCAGGATGCGTTATGTCGTCCACGTTCTGTAACAGACGGGAGATAAGAGGAATGGAGGCCAACATTTTGTTATCATTTTTTGTTTATTACATGAATGAATGTCAGTGTTTTGGGAGAGAGGAGTCGTCGGTGAGTAATAAACGTTAGAGGATGCGTATACGCATGTTTCACCATACCGGTATAGCAAAGTAGGTAAGAAAAAATAGCAAGCATCATTTCCTGAAGCAAACCCTACATTTTCTCACGTTTAACTTCTAGCAACAATAAGAGGGCTCATACAAAAAGCGTAAGAAACGGATGACCTCTTCATTTAATTACCATCGAGTAACATTTAATTCATGAATTCACTGAGCGCCAACAATGACACCAGAGACTGAAGCCGGAATTCGCTTAGCATACGAGACGAGCCGAGCCCAACATCGGTATTTCGTGGGCTCTATATTAGCCGGATCACTTAGAGTAGCCAATCAACAAGCTCTATTTGAGTACTGAGCCGATTTTTTTTAGTGGAGCCGGGCTCTCGAAGATAGCGGGCTTGTTAGCAAATCGGGGGCCCGGACTGGGGCTTGAAAGGAAGTATGTCATTCGATTAGCAGACGCAACACAATGTTGTGGGTTCTACTTTAAATTTGGATGATCGAGTCGAGGGCGAATCAATCATATAGAATATCTTAGGCGATATTATAATGGTGTTTTCGACTTCCTGTCAGCTCATGCCAAGATCATATGGGTACGTTTTCTATAATAAACGCTGTTGATGTGAGTTGGCGACTGAATGAACCATTCCTGTACTTCACGTTCTTAAATAAAACCGGAATTGACAGCTAGGTCGTCTGCGACCTCCACTCGGAATGCGTATACAGCTTTTTTTTTCGAATTGGGCGCTGTTTTCTTTTCAAGTTTTGGTAGGTTTAATTTAATTTATGAAAGTCTTTCCCGTGGCTGTATAACTATCAATGGACTCATCATGTATATCAACGGGCTCATCATGTATGCTGACTAGCAGAAATTCAAGCTATTGTACATGTATATAATTCGTTTAGAATGGTATTTTACGAAAGTGTATACGTTGAATTGAGCAAAGGTTTAAAAAGGCGGAGATGTTCCGCCTGACCTTCGGCCTTGGGGAAGGATTCTGGCTGTACCGGTACAGAGAGGAGGAATGTAGAATGAAGTGTTTGACAATTTGGCAGAACCCATTAGACGCTGCTCTTGTTCGTTGGCTGGGCTACTACTTCAATCTACGCTTCGTTAGGCTTGGTCGGCTTACCGGACGAATATGAGAACATCTGTATGAATGACACTCTGGGAAACTAGTAAGTAAATGCCAAATTGTATATTTTTCAGAAGGTATCTCGCCAAAAGAGTCTACTCGCCTCTTTTTGTCTATTTCTGAAGCAAACGGGTCGGTGCAATGTGTTCCTCCATACAAAGCACGAAGCGAATCCAATCAACATAAAGTTCCCACCCGTGCGCCTCGCTCAGCACTCCGACCACTGATCATACACGACATCTACCGTACTCTCATCCACTTCTGTCCATATGCAGTTCTCTCCTCCTTGAAAAACCCACTTGACGTCACTCTGCGATCCTG
>NW_003303757.1:5893061-5895845 GCF_000142945.1 Phytophthora infestans T30-4 | reverse complement strand
AACCCAGGGGTGGTCTGTGCCCGCGCATTGGGCCAACCACGGCCCCACCCCTTACACGAGCACGACTGGCTGAAAGCCGCCGTTTCAGGAAGGGCGCCCAAGGCCCGCCCTCCGGACGACGGATGCCCCCTGAAGAATCCCGCCGGAGGAGGAGGAAAGAAAGAGGAGGTTTCAGCTCACCCCTCGGACGAATACCTTCCAAAGCAAAAAGTCGTCTCGCTCGCGAGAGCTCCTTCGCGCGACGTGGAGGTGCGCCCAGGTGACCAACGAGTTCGCCACCGCTGATCAGATCACCAAGGAGGGTAAGACCCCTGACTTTATGGACTCGCAGTACGAGAAGGTGTACAGCAAGAAGACGTCCGGCCGCCAAGAACCAGGTTATCACCGACGTGGGCTTCCGCACCGAGAAGCCGGAGCGCTTCTCGCGTGACTTGGAATCGTCGCGCGGTGGACGTGGCAACCGTGGTGGCCGTGGTGCTCGTGGCAACGACCGCACTGGTGGCCGTGGCGCCCGTGGCGCTAACGTCCCGAACGTGACGGACATGAGTGCTTTCCCCAGCCTCGGCTAAGGGATTGCGCTGCGACCAACCGGAATCGCGCGCCCTTGAGCGCCAGCGACATGATGAGTGAGATCTTCCAAAAGAGGCGCTTCTCGAGGACTGGTTTGGCTATCTCTTTTCTCCTTTTTCCTCCCACGAAAGATCCACCGGATAGGGCCTCTGCGCGGCTGGTGTCTGCCTGACTGTGTGTATCTCCCTCCTGCAAGCAGCCAGCCGTCGTGCGGAAAGTTAGAGAAATTTTTGTTAGCGTGAACTCGGTCTTCTCTTTGGTATTTCTATTATTCAATGCAGCAGGCTGGGCTTTATGCGAACGAAAATATCGATGTTGTCATCCACGCGAGTTGCGTTGTTTCCCAGTATCTGATCAAGTGGAACTTAACAAGTATCAACACACAACATGTTACGGTGTCCTGCACTACGACACTCCTGTCGTGCATTACTCAAACTTTTCGTAGAGTGCAGTAGCAGCCCTAGGACGGCGCGGTGAGCCGCCCGATAAAGAGATGCTTACCACTGGTAATTAGTTTTCCTCGTTTGAACACTCCAACCTCAAATGGAGGCCTTTCTTCAGGGATCCCATCGTCACCGTCGTTATCTTCCCCGCCTTCTTGGAATCCCTCCGCGTTCAAGGGGTTAAACATCGCTAAAACTTCACTTTGAAGGAAGGAGGTAGCCTTCTTGAGCTACCATGTGGATTCTGTAAACAACGCTCTAAAAAATATACAATTCGACCACTAGAGCGTTTAAACTTATTACGGCACACTAGTACACTTTGCCCTTTAAAAGAAGGCTTTTATCTGGGAGGACAGTACCTTTGCCGTTTGTTGCGAAGGTGAATACAGCGTAGGGGCAAGTGCATCACACACATAGCTATTGTTTTCTCCTCAAAAATGCTGGGAAAGCAAAGGTGCGGTGGTATGGTAGTGGCCACTTGTTGGTGAGAAAGCCACATATATTCTGTGAGCATTTAACACGCTGTCTCCGCTACCTATCTGCTCAGGACCATGTTGGGCACCTGAGTCCCTTTGCTCTTCTCAGCGTGCACTGGGCTGCGCCACACTTCGCTGTATCGATAAATCTCTGAGTGGCTTACGATGGCAGTGTTTTCCCACGATGGATCATTCCTGTAAATGACAAAGCTAATTATCTCCAGACTCTGAATATAACGATTTGGATTCCAGAGTTTTTACAGAGGTGCGACTCCACCTAAAATAAATAGATACGACTATTCTCGAAAAAAGTGGAAATTCAAAATTACACATAAACTATGCTGTAGAACTTGATGTTACTATTATATCAGAGTGACGCCAGGAATGCTTAAGCAAAAATGCACTTTCAAATTAGATGAAGAGGCTACCAACGCAAATAAAGAATTCTGCCAGGTATATATTGCACATTAATAGCCGAATCAGTGAAAAAGAGCGTGAATGTTGTTTGTGTAGCCGATTCACTCAAGACGATGTTGCTTGAACTAGGTAAATATTTCTTTTTGTGAATGGCCCTTCCGGGAAATCAGTGACTGCATGCCAAGCATTACCGAAATATCAGCCTTTGCGAAGCTCTGGAGATCTTTAGGGAGCGAGCTGCAATCAAGAGCGGGTTGAGGAACAAACCAATTCTCAAGATGATGTTGCTTGAAGGGTAAATGTTTCATTTGTGAATGACCCTATTGGGTAATCAGTCACTGCATGCCAAACATTCAGCCTTTGCGAAACTCTAGTGATGCTGCGCTTCCGTTAACATCCAGAGCTTCCCCGCGCAAGGCGTGGTATTAGTCAAAGTTGGAGATCCTAAGGGAGCGAGCTCCAATCAAGAGCGGGTTGGAGTCGGTCGTGCACAGGACGCCACTTCAGATAATTTTTATAACATGGTATTGTTTGAGTATATATAGGAAACATTAGCCTTCTCAAATGGTATTTTGTAGGGTATTTAAGATCGCAGTGTTGCCTCTACTTTTGCTCATCGATCCCTTGCGCGCGGTCGGTGTCAAAGTGAATCAAGTACAACACTCTATGGCGTCCCAATCGTATTGTGACCAATTGTGGGTTTAAAATGGCCAGGCAAGACGTAGTGTTGATTGGAAGTTCGCGTCGTTAAAGGGAACCTTTGGTTCCCCAAAATCTGCCGTATTGAGAGCGGCGCGAGCTTCGTCCGTAAGTTGCTCCCACATGATGAGATCGGGATATTGACCATCAGAATACGAATTGGATAGCGCCAGCCAGTT
>NW_003303757.1:5881592-5882680 GCF_000142945.1 Phytophthora infestans T30-4 | reverse complement strand
CAAGCGAGTGAATTGAAGAATGAAGAAATGTCGGAACGGGCACCAGTACCGTGAATTCCATTACGACAGGGGCAGTTGTGGTGTAGTGATTTCCTTCAGAGTTGCGGATAATCGCCCGTCGACAAAGATGCGGCACCGCCCAAGATATTAAAGCGACGAACCCTCGGCCACGTGATGTACGGTGGATCCAAGCTGCAAGAAACTCGACGGTCTTACTACCGAACTCTCAACGGATATTGTGGATGGGCTAGATGTTCCTCAATCCAGGCTGTCCTTATTATTAATAATGGACTGGCCGGATTCGCATTCAGCGACCAAGAACTAACCATCTACGGTACGAACCCTCGGTGGCGGTTGGGATGAGTTCGCGGAAGACTCAGCGACTCTTTGAAGACACGTTCACCGTCTGGGACAGGGCGCCAGCCGTTAAGATGCTCATGCGACGGTGCAGACGACGCTTGGCGTGCAAGAAGATCCATAACGGATCATTGTTTACTTGATATTTGTATACTTGATTAGGACTTCTTATTAGGAATAGACCCGAAAGGGTAAACATAAATACAGAACAGAATTTCCACACAAGCACACAGAGCGACGTCCGGCTTCAAGGTAAGCATCTGGTCAAGCTTGTTTGAGTGTGTTATGCCTGTCGGTGAACTCGAAGCTCTGTAGCGAGGGTTCATCCGGCAAGGCCAAGAGACTGTGTGTTTTGGCCGATTACTATCGGAAGGTTTTACGTGACGGCTTATTGCTGCCTATTTGCACGACTGGAAGTGCTTGAATTGCATCCCTTTTATTCTTCCAGCCGAGTGTTGAACACTCGGTGCCCTCGTAAAAGGCTTACCCGTGCCTGGTACACTTCCGCTGTTGGGACCACATGATTCATAACACCTGCTAGCTTTGCTCGTGCTAGTAGCGTGTTCTTATTTTACTGGTTGCCTATATAAGTAGTTTACAAGGTCCAGTCTGTCCCGGTGCAAGGGCAGAACTGGGGTCTTCAGGTCCGCCCGAACCGATCGTTTGCTATCCTAGCAGACGTATTGTTGTGGGAACCGTCCTAGCTACATTTGTAGCTAGAGTCACGTGAT
>NW_003303757.1:5862062-5881111 GCF_000142945.1 Phytophthora infestans T30-4 | reverse complement strand
ACTTATAGTTTGTATATTAAGCTCAAGTTTAGCCTACCTACAACTACATTCAGTTTACAGCTTACCTTAAACTGGTCACTTCGCTCCCTTTGGCAAAAGGAACCAGTGACCTACTGTTCACTGAAAGTTTGTAAACTCTTAGAAGCCGACTTCCTCAAGCGCAAGGTGCTGTGTGACCCCGTCACAATTTTCGTTTGCGGGTTTGAAAGGTTTGCTCATAATACTCAAGTTTGTGCGAAATTCACAATATCTAGAGCGGTACCATGTACGAGGTATCCCGATGTGTTGATGTGTCACACTTCATGTGAGAGAGACACAGACTATTCAATTTGGTCTTACAGACGACTAGATGTCTGGTATTGCCTAAGACTGGCTAGCAACGCCGGTGCCGGTAGGTCCGGTGGTTGTACGAGGCTCACCCCAGGACTGGGATGCTCTCTTGGTATTTTTGTTAGTACCCGTAAGCATAACAGTAATTGTGTTCCTTGCTCTTGAGATTCGGGACGTCGGCTTTCTCGCTTCCCCCGTGCTTGTAGCTGTCTCGTGGCTGTCGCCCAAAACTCCTGAGTACTTGCTTCCTCTGTGGTCTGATCTTGTTGGAAGACCACTCTGTTTCTCTGTATCCATAAGCTTGTGAGACAAATGCTACAGAGTATATCCCATATTCCCAGCCAGATGGCCGTAGTGTAACGGGCCTGGGGTGTCCGTTACTTGCTTACACGTAGTGATGAGGAAGCGTACAAGTCCAGTGATACTGAAACCAAGTACTTAGTCTGAAGGAAAATCAACTCTGTTTTTATTTAGGTCCAGGGCAGCTTGCCCTGACCACTCGAATACACGTCAACTCCTTATTGGTTGATTATGGGTCTGGCTTCCCATATTTCAACCAATAAGGTGACGGCAGCTCAGCACACGCTACTCGTGTGCTGCTGCACCTACTTTTGTAAAGCAAATCTACCTACTTATGTAATGGTGTGAACCACTACAAAGAACCTATAAAACTACCTACATATGTAACTTGGGAGGGCCCATTACATCACCCCCCTCTTAAGACAGCAATCACCTAACGGAGGTGCGCTTCGGAGGGCAATCGGGAAAAACTGGGAAATGGCGGAGAAGAGAACGCTTGAGAAATTGACGGGCGGGAGCTCCTGCGAAGCCCAGGAGCAGTACAATACAACTTGCGCGGACGAGAACAACATGGCGCAGCGGACGGGGGCGGCGAACCAGGCAGGAAGCGGAACAACGCGGACGGCTCCAGCGTCGGCGACGACGCTGAACAGTGGGTGGACCGCTGATATCGCACCTGAGAGCGTGAGTCGACTTGGGGTTTGGCCCGGCGTAATGAACGAGGATATGAAGCCGTGGGCGCTGTACGACTTGTCCGGGGCGGTGACCCCGGACGCGTTGGACACCATGCAGGACCACTTTCGGCGCTTCAGGCGTCTTCGGAACAAAACACTCGACGGCGCGACGTACGAAGCTTTGCAGAGATCATGGTGCGCATTCATCCGACGGTGAATCGGATGCATGATGCTGTGAAAGTGTCGTCGCTGGCTCGGTGATCGCGAAGCCCTACAAGCCGAGCATTCACTCGGTGATCTGCGTCTGAAAGTCTGCGACGACGCTTGGACCGAAGACCGTTTGTGCTATGTCAACGTACGCGAAGGTTGCAGTTCGTGTGACATCGGGCGACGCCCGACGCAAGCTGAGTGGGATCAGCATATTGTCGAGTATCCGCTCATGCCGACCGAACACGCTTGGATCGAGAAGTATAAGCGCTCACTCTCCGAGTTCACCCAAGCGGCTATTCGCGGCGGCTCGCGCCGACAGCGTTCGCGACGAAGCCCGTCTCCTGCGCATTCGACGTCTCGAAGGGCACGTAGTCGATCGCGTTCTCGATCGCCGCGAGGTCGCTTGCGGCCGCGTTTGACTCAAAGCTGGAGTCGTAGTCGTGGACGACATCAGGAACGTCACGAAGCAAGTTGGCGCGAGGCTCCCACGTATCATCAGCAGGTTGAAACCCGAGCCATCGTACCTTATACTTCCGCGCGGCGGGAGCCGCGTGTTGAGCCGACGACTTGGTCGAGTGACGCACGCGGGGAGGATCTTCGTGATCAACAATACGGTCCACAATCCAGCACGTATCTCCATTCGAGTCAACGATGGGCGGAGGACCGTCGCGGTGGAATTCGACGCGACCTGGTTGACCAGGACGACGTTGAGCAGGCGCTGAACACTTCTCGGGACGCACAGGAGGAGGCCGAGCGGGCGGCTGAGAGCTCTCGGAACGCCGAGGCGACGGCGAGTAGTCTGCGTCAGTCGAATCGTGAACTCTTGCAGCGACTGCGTAGTCGGGAGGCGCAGGTGTTTGGCGGACCGAGGGCTGGGGCTCTTCCGCGCGAGTGGGGAACTGGGACAGATGGGACGCTGGCTCGACAGGCTCATCGCGAGGGCCGCTCAACGCATGCTCCTGCTCCGCCTCCGGGATCATCGCGGGAAGATACTTCTTAAGCCGCCCGACGTAGAACGTCGGGTGTAGTCGTAGCGACGTAGGAATGTCTAGCGTGTAGGCATCACCCATAACTCGTAGTACTTTGAATGGCCCAATGTAGCGCGGCGCGAGTTTGCTCGCGCCTAGGTTCGTAATAGCAGAGGTACGAATTCCATCCGTTGAGAGTAATACACGCTCACCAATCTTGAATGCACTTGTGTTCTTGCGGCCACGTTTGTCAGCGTTTTCCTTCTGCTTGTCAACCGCGAGTTGTAGCGCGTCACGGACGAATCGAATAACCGATTGGCGATGAAGGACAAAGTCGGATACCGCTGCCTTGTCAGCGGGTCGCGCTGGGGGTTTCGGCGCGTAGTTAGCCACAGTCGAGTGTGGCTGTGCTGGAGCGATCAGCGTTCGGTGTGTCCAGTCAACTAACGGCGACGACGTGGATTGCGCGGGTGCGAGGATCTTCTTCGACTGTAAACGCGTCACCGCGTTGATGTCTACTGCAGGAGTAGCTGAACTCGTAGACGGCAGAACCGTTGTCTCACCGGAAACCGGTGGCTGAACCAGTATCTGAACCGGTTGGGCAGGGTTATCACATTCCTCCCCCTCCAGAGTGAAGCCATCAGTCGCCGTGGGTTGGCCCACAGCAAGTTGTGCGGGGACACGTGGATGACGCGCGTTGTTGACGAAAAATGGAGTCAATCCCGTCGACGCGTGCTCGGCATTGTTGAGTGCAAACTCCGCAAGAGGCAGGAAGGAGCTCCACTTCTCGAAGGACGGGGCATAACTGCGCAGAACATCTTCTAGCACGCGGCTGACGCGTTCCGTTTGCCCGTCAGTCTCCGGGTGCGCCGCCGTCGACATGAGAAGTTTGGTGCTAAGGAGGTCGAAGAGTTTCGTCCAGAACGCCGATGTGAATCGGGGATCGCGGTCAGAGACGATTGATTCAGGAAGGCCGTGATGTCGGAAGACAGGGTCGACGAAGAGCACCGCGGTATCGCCCGCGGTGATTGAGTCCGGGAACCGGAACGAGATGGCACATCTTGGTTAAAAAGCGATCCCCCGAAAGACCCAGGAACCCACCCATATCGGACGGGTCAGAGTGGGGGTGGGACTCCGGAATATTGAAATTCTTATTGACACCAGAGCGCACGCCTCTGTCGCCAGAGGGAGAGATCGCAGCGGAGCTTGCGATGACGGTGACGGCTTACGCGTTGACAAGTTTCGCAGGAGCGGACCCACTTGCGCACCCAATTGTATAGGTGAGGCCAGTAGAAGTCGCGGGATACCGCTGCGAAAGTCTTCTCACGGCCCCAAGTGGCCACCCACTGGAGCGTCATGGAATTCGTGTATAATTCTTGCGCGTAGATCGGGGTCGCTGGGAACAACGACGCGAGGAGCATCGAATCGATCGATACTGTACATCAGTAGATCACCGTCAAGTTGGTATCTGTGAATCTGGTCGCGCGTGGAGCGGCTCAGTGTCTTTAGCGTGGCATCACTTGGTGTGCGAAGGTGTTTCAGGATACCGGCATATATCGAGTCATCTCGATACGCGGCAGAGATCTCTTCCCGCAGGGGAAGTATTGAAGATACCGCCGTCATCAGGTTCACACCTGCAGCCACACATGTGGCGCAGTCCAATTCGTCGTCGTCCGCGTCTTCAAGTGACTGACGACCCAAATCTCGGCGTGGATCGTAATCGGGGCGCCGAGATAGGGCATCCGCAAGGATGTTATTCTTGCCTGGCTTGTAGTGAATGACGAAGTTGTACTCGGAGAAGAATGACAGCCATCGTGCCATGCGCTGAGAGAGATGAGGGCTCTTCGTCGCTGTTCGCAGCGACGCGTGATCTGTGTAGATCGCGAATGTCTGCTCACCGAGTAAGTACACTCTGAATTTGATCAGTGCGTAGCGCATCGCAAGGAGTTCCTTGTCGTGGACCGGATAATTCTTCTCAGCGGGCTTCATCTGTCTGGATTGGTAACTCACGACGCGTTCGCGACCTTCGTCGTCGAACTGCATCAGTGCACAGCCGATAACGAAGTCGCTCGCGTCGCAAACAACGTGGAATGACTTTGAGTCATCTGGAAGCGCCAGGATTGGGGCCTCCGCCAAGCTTTTCTTCACTGCATTAAAGGCTGACTGATGTTCGGGAGTCCACGACCACGTGATATCTTTCTTCAGCAATGAAGACAATGGCTGGATCAGACCAGTGTAATTTTTCGTGTACTTGTGGAGATAATTTGCGAGGCGAAGCCACTGACGCAATTCAGTCTGATTCTGCGGCGTGGGCCACGCACAGATGGACGAGACCTTCTCAGGATCCGCTCGGACACCATTTTTGCTCACATAACAGCCAAGCACCGGAATCTCCGGGGCACAGAAGATGCACTTCTTCAAGTTCGCGTACAGTTTGTTTTCGCGCATGACTTGGAACACTTGTCGTAAGTGATTCAAGTGAACTTCTGTGGCGCTGAGATCGCCCTCAGCGCGGCTGTGAACGAAGATGTCATCGAAGTAGCTCGGAGCGAAGTCGCGAAGTGGGCGCAGAACGTGGGAAACCATGCGATTGAACGTGGCTGGTGCGTTTTTCAGGCCCTGCGGCATGACAAGCCACTCCCACAGCATCCCACTGGGAGTGCTCACCGCTGTGAGCGGGATGTCGCTGATTCTCATCAAGATCTGATAGAAGCCATCGGTCAGGTCGATGGCGCTGAAAATAACACTGCGGCCCATGGTGTCAAGTACCATATCCTTCCGAGACCTCGGAGTTTGTGCTGGGATGGTGGCGCCCATTAGCTTGTTAAAAGCGTGAGCAATGCGCCTACCACCCGTGGCCTTCTTCACGCAGAACATCGGACTCGTGTGTGGCGAAGTACAATCGCGCACGTGACCCGCTTTGCGGCGGCTCTCGAAGAAGTCGTCAATAGCTTTAACCTGATCGCGTGGAAGAGGCCACTGTCGCGTCACACAGTACTTGGAACCCGGCGTGAGATCAATCTCATGGCGAATGTCTCTGTCAGCAGGGAGCTCAGCTGGAATCTTGTCGGGAAAAACATCCGCGAGCTCGCGGACGGTGACGTATACTGGATTGCCCGAGTCGCGGAGTGACTCCCACGACTGGGCAGCGAAGCGCTCTTCGTGCGCCGACTTCGGCTCAGCGTTCTTTGGACGAAGTGGAAGATTGTCGGTAGCGACCGTGTGGATCGCTTCCGCCGATGCAGACTCGGTTATCAAGCAGACCTGCTCGATGTCTCCTGACTGCAGATCGCGCAGAAAATGCTTCCAAGAAAGACCCGGAAGGTGTGTGATGGAAGAAGCTTCGCGAGGTGGGCTCTCAATGTCTAATGTGCGTGAGCAAACGGCGCCTCCTTTCACGTGTTCCAGGACGTGTATGGACTTATTCACTGCGATATCGGCGGTGGGCTGACCACGTCGGTTCAGACGGCGTCGCTTGGATTTCATCTTGTGGTGTCTCGAACCGCTGCTCGAGCCTGAAGACTCGCTATCGCTGGACGAGGGATCACCCCCCGTCCAGACACGAAAGGGCACCATCAACCGTGTCGGTAGTGCGCGGGAGATCTCGATGCTCGACCGCACCATCGACTGGCGAGAGCCCCTGCTCGATCGCCGTCGTAGCCGGTGGGAGTGTCAATTGCTGGACCACCGCTGTAGATGACGGGAGCTCTAACTGCTCGACCGCCGAATCGCGTTTTAGGAACCTCTGCTCAGCCGCTAGAGTGTTTTGCAGGAACCTATGCTCAACCGCCTTGGTGTGTTGCGGGAACCCATGCTCGACCGCCGTGTTGCGTGACGGGAACCCATGCTCGACCGTCGTGTTGCGTGACGGGAACTCATGCTTGACCGCCTGCTCGGATTGCGGGAGCCCCTGCTCTACCGCCAAAGTGTTAACAACCTCGCTTCGCAGCGATGGGGGTTTCGCGCAACTGCGCTGTGCAAGACATACAGAGAGGGCCATCGCTCGCTCTCTGCTCAACCTGCATTGTGGACAGCCGGTCCACGACCCCGACATGGGGCCAGTCCTTCTCGGCAACCAGGAGGTGCGTGAACACCTCACTCACATCGAAGCCAGAGCGGTGTCTAACCGACCGAGCCAACCAGTCAATCTCTGGCTGATATCGTGACAGCCACGGGATGCCCAAGATGGAGTCGAACGCGTAGCTCATCTCAATCACGAGGAAGTCGTCGTTGCTGCGGAAGCCGTCGAATGTGTACGGCAACGTGATCTCGCGCCGCGCGACGCGGCGTGGCTCTTCCGTCAGCAAGTTTGACGACGACCTGACCTCGACCATTTACGGACTGCGATCTCTCTTGGAAAGCATCGATAAGCTCGATTTCGCGAAAGAAGTTTGTTCGACGCTCCTGAGTTCAGGAGTGCGCGAAGTGATCGCCGGGCTCCGGCGACATGAAGACTGACGATGATCAGCCTCGAGTCGCCCGACGTGTTGGTGTCATTAAAGGGGTGCTGTGGAGCACAGGAGGGCTAGAAGGTTGGGTAGTCCACCGGGGGGCCCGGGAACCTCCATTCCAGCCAAGTAGGGCGCCCCACACCTTACTGACCTGGATCGTTTTTTGACTGAACAGCAGGTGAGACTTCGGCGGTGTACGCGAGTACACGCGCGCGGCGCGCGGCATTCCGCCGCGCGATGACCGATCTTCCGGCAGCGGAAGCAAGTGATCGGGCGATTAGGACGGTCGTTGGGCCCACGAGAAGTCGACTGACGGTGACTATTCGACGCGTCAATCGCGTCGATCTCCATGGGCTCGGGGGCTGACTCACGAGCTGCCGTAGACATCGCGCGCGCGTAAGACGCCGCCACAACATAGTCTTCGCGTAATGCGAGGGCGAATGCTTCCTCGAGAGAGGAAGGTTCCGCTCGGGTCAGGCAGTACCGTGTCATGCCTTCACACATGCCGAATACGAATACATGGACCTGCGATGCTGTGTCAATCGGTTTTGTCGCGATGCATGACGCGAGGTGGCGAGTCTTTTGAACGTAGTTGCGCATAGTCATTTTACCTTGACGAAAGGCGAAGAACTCGGCACGCACGCGGGACTCGTCTTGAGGCGGCTCGAACGCGAGCCTGAGATCTTGCTGGAGAGACTCCAGAGTGGGGAATGCGTCGTAATCAACGACAAGTTTACCGAGGGCCCATTCCTTGGCCTTCCCGGACAACCGGGACAATAAAAAATTGACCATTGTCTCTTGCGCTTCGATCATTCTCGAAGCAATCGCGATGTCGATCTCGCGAAACCACCGGTTCAGCGGGAGGCAATTCGCTCCTTCACCGGAGTAGGTAGACGTCTCTAGCTTCACGACATCATTTTTCGAGGAACGCGCGGGAGTTGTTGCTCGCCGATTCGCATCGGCTAGCTCGCGTTCCATGAACTCTTGGGCTGCTTGGCGTTGTTGGTCGGACGTCGCTGGGCTCAGCAGCGACGCGATTACAGCCTCACCAGACACCGCCGCGAGGCGGTAAAGGGCTTCCCACTCGACACGAGTGAGATGAGGGAAAACAGCATGTTCCAGGGTCGGCCCTGGAGTTTCAAACGTCATACCTTGGCTCTTCGTGAACTTGGTCATGGGAAGGACTACAAAGTGCTACCAGGTGTAACGGGCCTGTGTTGTCCGTTACTTGCTTACACGTAGTGATGAGGAAGCGTACAAGTCCAGTGATACTGAAACCAAGTACTTAGTCTGAAGAAAAATCAACTCTGTTTTTATTTAGGTCCAGGGCGGCTTGCCCTGACCACTCAAATACACGTCAGCTACTTATTGGTTGATTATGGGTCTGGCTCCCCATATTTCAACGAATATGGTGACGGCAGTTCAGCACACGCTACTCGTGTGCTGCTGCACCTACTTTTGTAATGCAAGTCTACCGACTTATGTAATGGTGTGAGCCACTACAAAGAACCTATAGAACTACCTACGTATGTAACTTGGGAGGGCCCATTACAGTAGCGGCTTGGCCAGGGAGCGGAGGTGCACTCATGTGGGACCTCTGTCGGATGGACCGCGGACAGAAGCGGCGGATGCTTCAATGTACTCCTTGGTAGGTTCGTGGCGCTCATGGATGAGGAAATGCAGTCGGAGTCGGGAAACGCAGGAGCCGAGGGCGATGATAACGACAGCGATGGCAATATGGACGCCGCAGCCTTCGCCTTCCGAAAAAGAGACCCCCCTGGCATTCAGGACGTAGACATGGCGGACGTGGCGGAAATGGGTCCGCCTTCGCCCCGAAGTATGCCACCTACGGTTATGAAGAGTACACAAGGATTCGGGATGTTGGACACCACAGCCAACATCGACAGAGTAATGTTGGACCCCAGTGGATGACCCACGAGCCCCAGTCTCAATACTGCCCAAGCTACGTGTGTCCTTCGGCGCCATCAGGACCCCAGGCCGCCACCCTGACCCCGGGTTCTGACTTCTCTTTTTTTTAAGCGTCGGATGGATCGAGCCTTCGCTCGGACGAACTGGCTCAACCCAAGGCCCCAGCCTCGGCTTCAGCCCTCGCGGCAGCCGCGACTAGGGACGCTTCGGTTGAGGGCTTTGCGTATGTAAAAATAATTGCAGCAACGCAAAACCCGATTCAAACAGGCTACTGGCTTTCTTGGTTTGATGGCATTGCCGTGTCTGTCCCAGACATGGACAATTTGAAATGCCACTGTCACCAACCACGGCCCCGTACCTCTCGCGATTTCTTCGCCACTTACTCGCGATTTTAATCAGCACAAGAAACGTATATATGCACTGATGCTAGCCAATCTCCGCCCGGACTGCCAGCTTGGCGTCGTCGATCCAATCGTCGAATTTAGCAGGTTCTACACAGAAAGTAACCGCTCCCACACCAACCCGGATGTTGCAGTCGCCATACTGCTCCAGCATCGCTGGCTAGACCGACACTGATCAGTGGCTACTATGGTTCCTATCCCCGTAACCGGGAGCGAAGGGGTCATTTCAGGAGCTGTGCATCCCGGCGGGATAACCCAATGCCCTATGATTACTCCTCGCCCGGCCGGCCTGTCAGGATGGTTCCCGTTGAACTCAAGGGCTCACGTGCCCTTGACCGAGCCCGTTAGGGTTGCTCTATAAGGTGATCTTAGAACGCTGATTCTCTGGCGTCGTGGGACCAAAGCACCTAGCGTCATCAAACCCCTTCCCAGAACTCCCTGATGTCCCACGAAGACTGACGACAAGTGAAGTGAACTCTTCTTTCTGGCATAAGAGAAGTGTTGTAGTGTATGTAAGGTAGCGAAGGTGTTAGACCTTTCTTCCAGTTAGCTCTCAGTCTTATATTTCCCTCCTTCTACTCAAGCGGAAGCCAAGCCAATAACCAACCTTTATTTCATCTTACGAGTGTTCCTATCTACCGTTCCTGCAGCCACTGAACAAGACCGTACTCCCTCAACAGCCGGGAACTACCCGACCCTTGAAGGAAGAGGAGGTATACGACAACTGGTGGAGAAGCAGGGTAGTCGGTTTGCTGGAGAAGGTCTTGTTTCAAGTGAAGGCCCGCTGAGAGCGTAAGAAGGGAACTACCGAACGGACGAGATGACGTCTACTAACACCGGAGAAGCGGTGGGCGACACCATCCGAGAGGAAGAAGGTCAGACTGGGAGTCTACCTTCGAGGATGCGACCCAGTCTATCGACTACGCAAGGCCTCCAAAATGTGCAGAACATCGTGGACCAAGCCGCTAACCGACTTGGGAGGTACAACCCTAGTACTGGTGTCGAGCCACCCGCGGACGCTTTAGGCTCCGGGATCCCAGCGACCTTCAGTCCGGAAGAATTGGACCCGATGCTGACCCTGGACGGCGGAGGCGGTCGGGGTACGGTGCAAGGCTGGCTCAACTCCCTCAACTGGCTGAGGTCCGTGGCTCCCCCTGGGATTGCGGCGGCTATGAAGAGAATCGAGGGGAACGGGCTCTTGAGGACTCCCCCTCCTACGACTCGAGTGAGGACTGCGATCCCGTCGTACCAAGGTTTCACTATCCGAACCCCGAATACGACGTATGGCCAGGATTTCAACCCGTTCTTCTCTCTATCGACTGTCCCTGAGAACCGTGGACGTGCTTCCCCGACGAGTATTCCTCAGAGGACCTCTGACGCTCCTCCTTGGGGTCTCCTGCCCTCTGCTGGCGTATGAGGTGGTGTGGAGAACGCTCCAGCAGTAACGGTTCCCGAACCTCGGAGTGCTCTCTCTCAAGCCTCAGCTCCTACCGTTCGAATCCCTACGCAGGTCCCAGGATCTCGAAATTTGACTACCGGTGGGATCGCGTACGGGGTCGGCCCTGCGGGAACAACCGGAGCTTCCCGAGGAAAGGGAATAACTACGGCCTCCGCCGGGATCCATCAAGGTCTTGCGTATGGGGGACATGGAAGTAGCTCCTACTACGCTTCGCCGACGTATGGTAACACGCCTTCAACGACTAGTGGCCCGTATAGTATGCCCACTAACATCTGGAACGCTATCCGTATACCTCAGCCGTTCTACTCGGAAGGAGCGTCGGTGGAAAAGGCTCGCCCATTCTGGGAGACCTTCGAGAGCGTATCTATCAAGTTGGATGAACCTCTGCGACTCAGTGCTTTCCGGGAGTGCTTGAAGGGCAAGGTCGGCGAAGATTGGTGGATGTACGCTCGCAACAACAGCTTTGAGGTCCTGAGAACTCGGTTCCACAACCAGTTCATCAGTCAAACCCTGTCGCAACTGATCGAGAACCCTTTAGAACACTAAGCGACCCCGAGGAATGTCCGCCGAAGTATGGGGTGACATGATTTGGAGCCGCTGCGATCATGCACAGTGCTACGACCCTCAAATGCGCTACCAGGACTGTTTGTCTGGGCTTCGGGGCCGATATTGAAGGAACGCACTTACCACGACAATGATTGACTCCATCCCTGCGGCTGTGGTCATGCCGCTCCTCAAGAATATGCATCGTCCTGCCGAAGATGACTCCGAGTTCGAAAGTGCTCCGTCCCCTAGATCTTCCCAAGAGAACGCTGTCCTCGAACAGATGAGGAACATGATGCAGCAGACGCAGAATCTACTCGTTCAGCAGCAGCAGCAACTTCAACAACAACAGCAGTTGATGGAGCGTCCCTTGGTGGCCGCCTATGCCACTCCGGCGAAGAATGTGGCTGCAGCCTACTCTCCTCCTGATCCGAACACTTTCCTGACTTATCAACCTACCGGAACGCTTCCTATTGCGCCTATAAGAGGTGTTCGTGTGGGACCGGACTTGCGCACTTTAGATGGTCTTCTCGTGTGCGGTCGATGTCACACTCTGGGGTGTAGGCGAATTCACTGTCGTCGCGGCAAAGCCACCTGTCCTCACTGTAAGGAAGTGGGCCACATCGGTCCTGAGTGTGAGCGTGACCCTCCTAGCAGATTCCGGACCACTCAGCCGAGGAACGGTCGCAAGTGTCTCTTGTGAGACGAATTGGGTCACATGTTGGCTGAGTGCCCACTAAACACGTCGCTGAAGAGACTCAGCGCTCCTGTCGGGGCAACGGCGGGAACTGTCCTAGGACAAGCGCCCAACCAGCAGTGATGGGGGCGAGAGGGAGGGGAAGGGAGTGTCGCTCCTTCCTCTTGTCTACGGATTGACACAAATGTAAGCACTTGAATTCCCCGGAGGAGTGGACCGAGAGGTATGAAGTGTGTCCCGTCGTGGGTGGAATGAGTTCCACCTTACTAGAAGAAAATGAAACGACTGTGAGCATTGAGCTTATGACGAGAACTGAACAGCAACTACCGCTTGAGATGACGGATGCACTACGCCTGCGTGGAACGGGGTGTCGGTGGTCCCGAATGCAGTCGGCAGTTGGAGGATGGAACAAGAAGAGTTCATGACGGAGGTAGGCTCGGGACCCGTATGGGACGGTCCCTTAATAGCCGTGAACATTGACGAAAGCTGGAGTGCGAACCAAGGAGTGCTTCCGGGAGAAGGCCAAGAAAGGGAGAGCGAAGCAGTGAAAGGAGAACTAAACAAGAAAGGTGAAGCGGAAGGGCCGCGACCTCAGTCGTCTTCGGCGGAACGAGACTACCCGACGACGCCAACCAATCACAAGAGTGTGGTTTCGAGTGTGCTCGATCCAGATGAGGAAAAGAGTGGACCTAACGACCACTTGCTACAGGAGGCGTTACCCCAAGACGAGACGGAGGTACTCGAAAGCCCACCCCGAGAAGAGTGTGGAACTACAGAAGATAGTGTCTCGAGGGTAGAACCACGCGAGAGGGAGAAAGACGGGCCCCTCCCGGAAGAAACTAATCCTCCAGAGAGGATTCGGAGGACGTCGTCAGTACAAGTTCGGCAAAGTATGGGCCCGAAAAGCCCCCCCCCCCCTCCCCGCGAAAGTGTTCACCAAGAAGAGCTGCATGCTTTGAAGGACATGGAGCCATTCGGGCTTGCCGAAGAGAAGGAGGAGTACGACAAAGAACTCGAAGATCGACTGTTCCCTCTTGATGAGGTTGAACTAAAGCGCCGGTTGGTCGAAAATGCGGAACAGTCAAAGGAGTTATCTCTTCCGAATTGAGCGTCCTGCTTGACATTCCCGAAGACATGATAACATGATGACACGATTAACGGCAAGACGGCACAAGCCACGGTCTTCACCTCTCTCGTTCTTTCCGACGAAACCACGGTCCTCCCCTCGCTCGTTCTCGTTCTTTCCGAACAAGCCACGGCCTTCACCTCTCCTCTTCTTAGACTGCGTCTTGGTAGCTTCGGACAGTAAGAGAAAGTAGCGAGGACCCGAATTTCTTCCCCCGGTCGGCTATCTACTCCGAAATACTGGTTGGAATGGCCTCTTCCGGAGAAGCGAAGCGCGCCAACCGAAACTTCAAAGAGGAATCGCCGGTCCGGATCAACTCTGTGACTTCGGACGACTCAGATTACCGAGACGAAGGGGGCGGGACCTCGACGAAGAGGTTCTCGTGGCAGGATTTGCTTAAGAAGATAGTGCACTTCCCGGGGCTGAAGATACCACCTCTGCTAGAAGAAGTGTGTTCCGTGGGCCCCTCCGTAGTGGAAGATAATATCGCGCTGGTCCTAGGAGGTTCTCCAGAGAGGCCCTCTGACCTCAGCCGAACCGAGTACGGTTTGCTGGTTTTATGTATCGTGCCTGACCCTTGGCGTGCCGTGGTGTGATGAGCAGTATACTTCCGCGTAAAGGCTGAAGCTTCAGGTGGGGGTGGCTGGTGTGAAGGGTGTGTTGGCGAAGGATCGCAAGAAGGAGAGAAGAAAGATAACTTACCGCTCCCTACTGAGCTTTAAGGCCTCCTAACCAGGACCGAGGAATTACTTGATCACCTCGTTGCTCCCGCGGATTCGCGGTTGAAGGAGTTACTAACTGAAAGGATATCGGACCTCTACGAGAAGGATGCTGATCAACTACGCTTGAAGATCCTCGTGAGGAGTTCACCCTGTCGACGCTGTCGTTGGAAGGGTCCTGGTCCTACGTGCTCCCCAAAACCGAAGAAAGTCAGGTTCGACTATTCCTCTCTGCTCAGCGACCGTACCGAAGCCCTCGGACCGAACTGTTTTTCCCAAGATAAGGAAAACGGGTTGTACGGCTATTTGAACGTCGTCGCCGACGCTCCGGAGCCCCGCCCCAAGCCGGGCCATGTAGAAGTACCGAGTGCTACAAGGAACTGGTCAGCCGAAGAGGAAGACGGGGTCGTCCCCCTCGGCAAGCGAATGATCGGATCCGTGGGGGGGGGCGTGGAAGCTCTATCGTGGGGGTTTATCGAGAACCTCCCGACCGAACTTCTCATTGACTCCGCGGCCATAGCGTGCCTTGTGCACCGGCGTGCATCGAAGTGTCTCGGCTTAACTAACCCCTTCCCTCTCCTACCATACGTTGGTAGCCTGAAAGGTGCGTCCGGGTCTACGCTCGATATCGAAGGAGTTATCTTTTTGCCTGTGACGTTGGGCTCCGTCAAGAGAAGGATACCGTTTGCTGTTGTACATAAGCTGCACGTCGACGCCATCCTGGGCACCAACGCACTTAAAGACTTCAAAGCCGTGGTAGACTTGGATGAGAATACAGTTACGCCAAAAGCCACGGGTGAGGTGTTCCCTTTGGGATCTCCTCGAGTGGAGGAATCTTACCGGTCCCGCATCTCATCTACCATTCGACTCCGCCCTGGAGGACAAGCTTTGATGGTCGCGGTGGTTTATGGTCAACTGGTTGACGGGACCACCGTCCTCGCAAAAGGACTTGCCCAGTTGGATGACTCTATTGGAGTTGCTAGGACTCTGTACACAGTGTATAACGACCTAGTGATCGTGGGAGTGTGCAACTCCTCAATTGAGGACGCTGACATCAAGAGAAGTACTAGATTGGCGAGTGTTACGGTGATCCCCGAGACCGCGCTTCTGCTAGGGGCTACTGCGAGTATGAAGCACGTGGCCGCCCGGCCCGGCGAGCCTCGGACTATAAACCGAAGGGCTCAAGACCATTTGGTCCACTCGGTCATTAGCGCCTCTAGTACTACGACAAAGTCGCTCAGGAGTCCGTACCCGGACTGAATCGAGTACTCAACGAGGAGCTCAGGGTTGACTTGGATGAGTCCAAATTGGGGGGCGAGTAGAAAAGAATATTCACGAAGTTCCTCCATCCGACATGTTCGTCGAAACCTCGATGCGCCCTGGACGTACGAGCCTACTCGAGGTTTCGATTGATACTGGAGAGCACCCGCCTATCAAGCAACCCTGTCCAAGACGAAAGGAGACGTGATGGAGTCCGAAATACAAGAATACTTGAGGCAAGACCTCATAAGACCTTCTTCTAGCCCTTAAGCAAGCCCGGTGCTTATAATCCGCAAACCTGGCGGCGGAATACGGTACTGCATTGACTATTGAAGACTGAACGCTGTCACCACCAAAGGCTGCTACCCGATGCCGCTCATTAACGATATTCTAGATGTGCTAGGAAGCGCTAAACTGTTCTCTACAATGGACATTGCGTCCGTCTACTGGAACGTCCCGATGGTCTCGGAGAGTGTGGAGAAGACTGCCTTCACTTGCAAATATGGCCTCTTCGGGTGGCTCGTGATGCCGTTTGGACTGTGTAATGCCGTAATGGCCGTCGAATGGCTGATGGAGACTGTGCTTGTCGACCTTAAGTGGAGGACTTGTCTAGTGAACCTCGCCGACTGCGTGGTTTTCGGCAAAGACTTTCCTACTCACCTTGTACGACTAAAGCAAGTCTTGGATCTGTTTCGATCGGCTGGGTTCAAGCTCAAGATGAAGAAGTGTAAGTGGGCCCGGGACCAAGTAGCGTTCTTGGGACACATCGTCACCCCTTCTGTATTCTGGCCAGCCCCGAGAAAGTCAAGTCTGTGATGAATGTGCTAAGACCGCACGACTTGCACACTGTGAGAAGGTTCCTGGAGTTGACTAGTTACATTAGGCGGTACATCCCGGGGTACTCGGCCATATTTGGCCCGATCGAACGGCACAAGATGAAGGGAGCGCAATTTGTTTGGAGCAGCTACTGCGAACCCGCTTTCCTGCAACTCAAGCGTAAGCTATTGGAACCTCCTATCCTTGCGTATCCAGACTTTTCAAAGCGTTTCCATCTATACGTGGACTCATCTAAACTCGCTGTGAGAGCGTACTTGACGCAAACCTTGGATGGGCGCGAGAGAGTCGTAGCCTATGCGAGCAAACTACTAGTTAGCTCCGAGAAGCACTGGGTCCATAAGGAGGACGGTACTTCGAAAATCGAGTGTTGGGGCATTGTATGGGCCACAAGTAAGTTCCGCTGCTACCTGGATTGCTGCGAGATCGACCTGTACGCGGATCACAAAGCTTTGACGTGGGTCTTCAACGAGACTAACCGCACGAGTAGCGCTTAGCTGGCTAGGTGGGCTATGAAGCTGTCTCAACTACGCTTCAAGGTGTTCCACAAGCCCGGTGCTTCTATGGGTCGTGTGGATGATCTGTCCAGACTTCATACCCAAAACGTTTAATGCTATCGCTATGGCGGAACTAATACGCCTCTCGACTCGGCTCCGCTCCCTACGGAAACCTTGTTAGCAAAATGCGGGCGACTCTGGTCCTGTAGCGTCTGCTGACGAAGAAGAGGCTACTGGCCAACGCTTGGTGTCCCCAGTTGATGTGTTCGGGTTACAAAAGACTCGCTTCGTGGAAGAACAAACGAGGACTCCTTGGATCCAATCTATGATAGCGTTCCTAAGCGATGGAGCTCTAGCTCTGGACCCTTAGATGCGCACTAAGATCCTGCTGATTGCCTCTCAACTACTCGGTAAAGAGCGGTGTGCTCATGCGTCGCGTGTACTTGAAAGCTCGCGCCGGACCCGCGGCTATCCTTGAAGTACCTGGGATTCCCCTGCCTTTCATATCAACCGTACTGCATCACTGTCATAAGAATGTACTTGCCGTGCATGTCGGAGTTACTAAGACGCTCGACAAGGTACGCAAGCACCCTTACTGGCACGGCTGGAAGAAGGATGTGGCCGAATATGCTCGAGAATGCACCGTTTGCGGCAGTGGGGAAGGCTATCGCCCTTAGAGGAATGGCCGGATGCAGCGAATGCCAGTTCAAGAACTATCTGGGCCTATTTCGCTACTGGTGGTGGATGCCATAGGTCCCCGCTTGGCTACTCCTCGAGGCAACAAGTTCGTACGCGTCTTCGCCGACTACTTTACCCGATTGGGCCTGTGGCTTGCTTAGACACCGTGACGTTCGTGGAGATAATGGTAAACGAGGTGATCTCACGGAACGGAGTCCCCGAGAAACTGCTGAGCGACCAGGGACCCAACTTCATATCGAATTTGGCCCGATCCTTCTACGAAACACTCGGAATCAAGAAGTTGTTCGGAGCTGCTTATCACCCTCAAACGCAAGGTCTAGTCGAACGCGTCAATGGTACGCTGATGGAATGCTAAAGATATATGTCAATGAAGCTCAAAACGACTGGGCCTGTATCTACCCCGTGTACTATTCGCGTACCGTTCGTCTCACCACGAGGCTCTTAAAGACTCTACCTTCTTCAGCGGGACCCGGTGTTACCTCTGGGCCTCGCGTTTCTCAACACGAACAACGGGTGGAAGAGTAACGACGTCGCTAGCTACCGTCGAAAATTAATTTTGTCCCTACGAGATACGAGACGCTTAGTGGAACGCCAACTCTTGAAGGCCCAGGGCCGGCACGAACAGCGACTGAGTAACCAAGTGTCAGTTAAGTTCAGTGAGGAAGACCCGGTATGGGTCTACCAGTACTTTCGGGCTCCTCACGGGAGGAAGACCACGAAGAAACTCGCTTTCGCATGGCATGGTCCATGCCGTGTGGTCGGGGCTGTGGGGGAAAACTTCTATCGCGTGGCTATTCCTTCCCACCCTAACGAGTAGTGACTATTAACGTCAATAGGTTGAAGCGTTTCCAAGGGAGGTGGAGCCGACCATTCCCGTCCGCAGTACCAGATGGAGTCCAGACGAGTCCTGGTACCGACGACGACGGTCCTTTGTCGGGAGAAGACCTCCCGTCTACTAGCTTTGTGGAGTGACACTTGATTGGAGGGGAAGAGACAGCCCTGACTGGGGTTCCTTGCCCCGTGATCGCCACAATCGCCAGACGCAAAAAGAACCGTGAAGAGCTGTTCCTGGCGTTGCTGACAACCTATAAGACTCTTTGAAGACCTCGGAACACTCTATTGCCCACCTACACAGCTCTGATCAAGTCGTTCGAAGCGGCCCTTCGTCGGGAGGAAGGCTTGCCTGAGCTACGTCGCAGCGCGCGGTTGGAAGATGCTAACGCCGCTGTAGACGAAGAGGAACTACTCTTCTAGGAGAAGAGAGTCGTGACGGGCCGATCGATTGAGCTTGAATGAACTCTCGGCCCCGCCTTCCTCGGGAGTGTCCTGAAGAACGCTTCTCACGGCACTCTGTATATTTTTGGATTCTAGATTACGAGTTGCTACCCTACTACCTGCTGAAAACTTAAACCGCGATATCAAGATGAAGAACGAAAACGGTAAATGAGGGATGAATCGCGGATGAAAAAAAAACTTAAGAAGACGATACTACAACTCATACGCTCGTCCAATAGGAGCGGTTCCGGACTCGTACGGATCACAAACTTCTCGGCGGCCTTACGTTAGGCGGTTTTGTCGGATTTCTTAGCCGGCGAGCTGGGGGCCGCGTGCTCTCCCGGTGAGCTCGACTTTCGAGGTGCTGACGGAGACCGCGAGGCCGAGCGCCCCTAGGAGACACTGCCTTCTTCAACGAAGACGCTGAACGCGACTGCGAACGCTTGGTCGGACCGTCCCGCGACGCTTGGACTGGCGGGGGTCTCGTCGTTTTGCCGTCGGTTAGCCTAACGGGGGTGACTTTGTGCCCCTTCGCGTGTGAAGGTGATCTCGTCTTATCCCGCCTAGGCTCCTTACTCATCTTAGTCGAAGCCTTAATCGGTGACTTCGAACGGGAAGCCGAATGCTCCTCCGAGCGTGACCGCTGAGACTTCTTGCGCACTGGAGACCTCGATCGT
>NW_003303757.1:5859203-5861962 GCF_000142945.1 Phytophthora infestans T30-4 | reverse complement strand
GGTTTCCTTTTGAGCGATAGGGCGGAAGGGCACCGCTTGCGCAACGAACTAACACGAGCCATCTTCAGCAATGGAGAACTACGTGACGGAGAGCGGGAGCGCTTCGCGCGCTCCTTCGGCTTCAGAGGCTTGTGGGTGAGCGGTAGACGCTTGTTGGTACGCTTGTCGTCGTCCGAACTCTCGTCTGAGCTGGAAGCCAGGCGCAGCGTTTTCTTAACGGGGCGGAGTTCTTCGGAGTCACTCTCGACTTTATCATCCTCATTAGCTGACTCTTCCTCACTCGTTTCCTCCCAGACAGCCGTATAAGTACCGTCCGTACACGCGTAAGCCGTATATCCCGCGGAGTCCGCTTCGGACGAGTCTAGAGGTGTTACCTTGGGTGTACGAAGAGGTGCTTTCTCGCGTTCGCCCGAAAGCTTAGCCGACAACTTCCGGAGACGTGGGCAGTGGCTTAGCGCATGCCAGACCCCTTTCGAACGGTCTCCCGCCCAATGAGGCTCGTGGTCCTCCTTCGCCTTCATGTTCAGCAGAACGAGAGCTAGAGCCCGGTCCGTGAGCTGGCTGTTCGGCTTCGAGCTGTTCGGGTCCAGGGCTCCGGTGTGCTCCAACAACTCCGTGATGGTCGTGAAACCTCCCTCATCGATCCGAAACGGTTTAAGAGCGCTTTTCACTTTACGCGAGTACGTTCCCAAGTCACGCAAGTAGAGTTTGGACAAGTTGTCGATGACCGAGCCGTTGTAGCACTTGGCGTCTGGAGCGTTCCGACCAGGCTGTCCCCCCCCTCCACATAAGGCGGCGTCGTAGCGCGCGGCTCTCGAATAAACGAAGGAAGCCA
Organism: Phytophthora infestans T30-4; assembly: GCF_000142945.1. NCBI lineage: Eukaryota > Oomycota > Peronosporomycetes > Peronosporales > Peronosporaceae > Phytophthora > Phytophthora infestans. The sequence goes on along the minus strand of NW_003303757.1, from coordinate 5,861,127 downwards.
ACGTAGCCCCAGGTCTCAATGCAAATACTCAGAAAGCAGACGCGTGCAACCACGCCGCCATCTTAGCCTTGCGCCGCTGCGTCTGAGCGTTGGAGGTCTTCAACGGAACGTTTGTCGGCCAGTCACAGAACTGGTTCTCATTCCAGAAACGTCAGTGAGAAGCGTGCACGTGCGGGTACTATTGCGGGCTGTACCACAAGTGCGAGCTCGGCCACGGATACGCTAGCTGGTACGGTTCTTGACCAAGCTCGGCCGCCTCGTAATAAACCCGTTTCAAGTCGTCGACAATTGGAGAAGGAGTCGTGTCAAAACTTAAAAGGCAGCACAAATGAAGACCACGGGTCGGACGCTTCTTGCCGGAGCGAGGACTCTCCGTAATCGTCTTCCTCTTTGTCGAGCCGGTACCGACGCTCTTAAGCGTAAATCGACCGTCCTGCGTGAAGCGTGGGTGCCGAGGCGGCTTCCCACGAGTAGGTTGCCGAGACGGTTTGGGCATGATCACTATCGGCCCAGTCAAAGCGTATGCGGCCTTCCCCATGTCGTCCACGATTACTGCAGCGATGTCATCCAGTAGCTCGAGGACGATGGAGCTGGCATTCGCGGCGAGGATGTCACGCATGATGACCCAGAAGCGCTCTTCGGTCGGAGTATCGTCGGGAGAAGAACCGTCGGAGTCGGACGACTCGACGGTCGAGACGACTTTGAATTTGCGCGGCGCCTTGCCGCGCGAAGTGCCCATAACAGGGTGGTGACGAAGAGGAAGGGTGCTGAGGGAAGCGTCTGGGGTCAAGGCGAAATTGCTGAATGAGCCGAAAGACTGACCGTCGGTACCTGGACCTCCAGTTTAGTCTCTCTCGAAATTCCTGTGAATAATGCGTATTGGGTGCAAGAGGGACTCTCGAAGGAGACGAGGAATCGGTGTCCTCCTTTCCCAGCAACAGGCCTTGACTGATGGATAACGACTAAGACAGATGGGGGTCGACCAACTTCAAGAAGGGTCACCTCGGGTGTACTCAGTTTCTTATTTGGCGAGTGTTCTCTCCTATAATGGAGCCTCACGCTAGCGTGTTCTACGAGTACGCCCGCTGGGGGCTGTGGTCTGTGTACGTAGGCGCCGTAACGGTCTGAGTCATAAAGACTCCTCTACGCAACGCTACCTGGGAATTCCTGATCCAAGTGTGGCGTGTGGTCAAGATGAACTGTGATATTTGTGGCGACGGTGCGTCGTTGTACCCAGACGTGCTCCAAGCGAGCTAACTTCGACAGCTCCGAGGTGATACCTACGCGTATGGAGTATAGAGTGCGCTGTTCGCTGAGCCTCCAATCGTTCTGCTCAAAGCAGAAGAAACGTATGGTCGCTGTGGACGGATGCTGCGGAGTTGGTGGATCGCCGGCAATGTGAGTTCTCCGACTATATCCCAGAAGTCCTCCCCCGTACACGAGACTCGAGCGTACGCTATTGGTACGATTTCGAGGACGCTTTCAAGGCCACCTGGATGCGCCGGTACGCTGTGGGAGAAGCCACCTGCTGGCTGGTACTACTATGCCTTTCTCTGCTGCTATACATACTAGTCAGCGTGTTTGATCTGGTGGACTTCGTACCCCTGGGACCTGTAGGTGTCGGTGCTGTACGGTTATTACTACTGGCTTCCAATTACTGCCTCGAGAGGACCGGCTGGGGTCTCGCTGACTCACTTATCGTGGTGATCGCCGGTGTGATATACCACGCTTGTCGTCAATACGACGAGGGAAATCCTCTACGAACCGTCTCCCCTAAAGTACTGGTTGAACTAGCTCTGGCAAGCACTCGCCGAACGCTTCCAAGCGCAGTATGACCGAAGCTCGGAACATCGAACGTCAACGGGTCTACGACGACATCGAAGTGTTATATGACTTTCAGGCCGCCGACCCCGACTTCATGGAG
>NW_003303757.1:5854647-5858538 GCF_000142945.1 Phytophthora infestans T30-4 | reverse complement strand
ACGATACCCAGTACATATTGGGCAGACTTCCTTGCATTGAGAGCGTATGCGCAATACCTACATCAACCTATATTGATGCTCGTCGTAGATGCCAGGGGCGATACTCAAATCCAAATATACAGGTACTAGGATTTCACAGTCTCATCGGACGGTGCGCCTCCGGCCGCAACGCAGGTGTCAGCCTGTTGTACAGTGCCGCTGGATGCGGATGCTTCCAAGTATTTGCAGACTGGTGGCCGTCTCCACGTTCTGGCGTCATTCCTGCTACTCAAACATGAATAAAGACATTTCTACGGAGTGCGGCATGGGGGGCCTCTTTCGCAGCTGGCAGGCCGAAGGTTATCCAGCCTTTGCGGCTACGATCTCTTCACAATACGACTGGTTGGCAGAATGATTAGAACCCCCGCACTCACTGACATTCACACGCGTCACGGATGCGCAGCAGCACGTAGCGCCGGTGGCCCATTTTGATGGAACCCCGATAGACTTGCTGGAAGACACTGAGAGCATCAATTCACTACTGTATTTTGGACTATCCATGCGTCAGAGGTCGGATGTGGTCCACCTGTGACTAGGCTGGTCGGTACTCGACTCGGAGAGCTATGATGAAGCTGACATGAAAAACATGATGCATCAAGAGAAACAACTCACCTACAGACAACGACAGATAAAACCGGCAACGCAAAAGCCGGCATTTCAAAGCTACTCCATAGTAAACATTGGCAATTATTACCAATCAAATTAAAAAAATATCCAATCATCTTATCGTAAAATTAAATGGTTACGATAAAACGATCAGCTCGTTACCTAATTCTTTGTATGACTTGCACATTTTTTTCATTCTGCAAAATGGACGACACTTCCCCATAGAAGAAGAAAAACATCGAAGTTACACTATCCGCGAAAAGCGGAACGCCGTTCGCAGAATCCAGGAGATTGGGGTGGCAGAGGTAACCCGTGAGCTGCTAGGCGCTGCAGCACCGCCCACAGGTGGTGGTAGTAGGCTGACAAGCTGCTGAACTTTAACGGAAACGCCACCTCCAAGACGACGAAGGGGCAGGGACGTAAGGAGCTGTTCCCGGACGTCTCTACCATCATCACTTATATGAAGGACAAGCGACGTGGGGAGCAGATAAGTATAGAATACAATGTGTGTGTGCTTTTGTATAATATATTTTTTCTTACTAACTTTGTCCATGAAATTGTGAGTATTAGGCTGTGAAAACACGTGGCATAATGGAGTACATGTGGCAAATTGAACCTGATTGGGTGACAAACTACATGGTGGACAAGAGGAGCGGTCTGCTAGCACTGCGGTGTAAGTGCGAATGTCTCGCAAACCGGTATGTTAAAAATAATAAATTTAATTTTAATAAATATTTGATTGTTTTGGCTGTAGACATGGGTTTACGTCTCAGAAGCTCCAAACAACGAAATCGAGTACTGATGTCTGAGCGGAAGCTCGTGCTGACTTTGCCCTTGCGTTTTGGAGGATCTACGAAGCTTATGGGTCGTCAGAAATGTTATACGTTGATGAAACTGCGATTAACTTCGACGTCCCGCCCTCACGCATTTGGGCTGGCCGGGGTCGGCGGGACGCTGCCCGATTCGCAAACACGTCGAAGCACGCAGGATAGATGACGGCAGTACTTACAATTCCCGCGGACGGTAAGTTTTTACTTTTTTTAAAGCTGTGTTATTTTTCACTAATTAGTTATTTCTACTTTTTCCGGAAAAAGTTATCCATTCTATTCATCGTGCGTGGTAAGCTTGGAGGTCGAATTGAAGCCAACCAGCTCCAGGATTATCCACCCGGGCATTTTTACACTGTCCAGAAAGCGCCTGGAGTAACTTGAAAATTCTACGCTAAGAAGCTACTGAAATATGAGCTAGAAGGACCCACTGTCCTTCTTCTTGACAGCTTTGAGTGGCACGTTTCAGAAGCCGGACATCGGCTTGTAGCTGAAGAAGTTAATCCCACCGTAGTTTCACTGCCTCCAAACAGCACAGCAGCGTGCCAGCCACTGAATTTCGGGGTCATGGGGCCGCTAAAAGCGAAAATGCGGACTAATTGGTCTGGCATAACAGGCGGTACGGCTAAACAGAAGCGAATTCGCGCAATTCGGGTGCCAATTGATGCCTAGAACGACATTCTGGCGAAGACAGTAGTTCGTAGCATGAAGAAGGCTATTCCTCAATATCCTGCGATTAGCATTTAAAAAACTATTTTTTGCAGAATATTCGGTTTGCAATCGTTTTTTTGTTTGACCTCATTTGTTTCGACCAATCAAGCTCTTTATTTTTTATAGACGCCGTCTTTTCCGTCGCACAGTTTTTATAGGGGGTTGCTGTCAGGGGCGCCGCCTAAATCTGTCGTTGTCTGTATCTCGCATTGGGAATCGACGAGTACGTGGTGAGGAAAGCAGCAACACTCGGATTGCCCTTCTGGAAGGCTCCGTATCGCCCCCGGCCCCCATCACGTCGGAGAGGGACTGATAAATTGTATTGGGAAATCCTGTCATCGCCCCTGATCGAGGATTTAACGCCGGTTCAATCCATCCAGCTCCCAACTGGCCAACAAGCTAATAGGACTGCTTACATACAGTGCTGGGAGCGGGTGAGACGAACGACCCAACTTGGGTTCGGTTCATGGCGGACTACGTAGCAAAGGCCGTCATGGATGGCGATGTGCTGCGCAGTCTCTTTGCCACGTTACCGTAACCGGATCGGGCTGCGAATAAACTTCCCAGTGCACACCTTGAACGATGGGCAATTTGGAAGTGTATAGGGCTCAACATGCCTTCATTCATTGTGTTGCCTATGCCGGTCTCGTCCTCTCGATGCCCGACAGCTCTGTGATGAGTGGCTGTATATACTGGATAATCAGGAGGTAGGCATGTGTGTCCAAGATATGGCGGATCCGGTGCGTTGGGGTCGACTTAATCTTTGGCGTCTGCCAGCGACCCTTTAGAAAGGGCTTGGGGAGAGTCCGCCTGTGGTGTCTTTCCGCGGGACAATCACGCTTGAAGTGGCTTAGCTTCCCGCTGTTCGGCGGACCCGAGCTCAATGGGAACTGGTCCGGTAGGGTTGTCCCGACCGGGATTCAGTACAGAATTCCCTGGTCACGCTGAGGCCGGCGTACGCGCCTGGCGATTGCTGTATTCTTCTTGGAGAGATGCTTATATCGCCTCTTCGAGGGTGATTCACTGCACCCGGAACAGCTGCGTCCGCACCGAGCCCACTCGAAGACCGTCCAAGAACACAATCATCCTGACGTGTTCATTGAGTGGGTTTTTGACAAGGGACGTTTGTGAGCTCCCGTATCTCTTGGAAATACGCGTGCAGCTCGTGCCTTCCTTGCTTGCATGAGAGCAAGCGGAAACGCAACTGGTACTTGTAGCTGGCTGCGAGGAACGCGGCTCCGAGCTGTTCGCACAGCCGAGCCCAGGTTGTGAAACATCCAGACGATGTCGCCTCCACCGGGTACACCCGACTCTTAGCACGACCGCTAAGGTTGGAGAGTTTAAAATCAACGCGGAGTTGCTCCGGCAATATTAGAATCCCCTCCATCGCGAGCTCTACATCACGAGCCCATAAGTGAAGGCTCTTACCTTCCTTTTCTTCATACGGCTTCATCTTCAGCCGTATCGCTTCGCGTATGGTGAAATCATTTCTACCGCCGGAGCTCGCATGTTTTCCCGCGCATGTACGATGAGCCCTCGCTCGTAGGCGTCAAACGCATTGACCCGCTCGAGCAGCGCGGCCGGTGTTGAGGCCACCATCCCGAAGATGCCAGCCATCTTCCGAGCCGACTCGAGCTGTGGGTCATTCAGAACGGAGAAGTCGTTCCTATGCACGGCATACTGACGGTCAGAGAGTTCAGGTAGTCTA
>NW_003303757.1:5838215-5853275 GCF_000142945.1 Phytophthora infestans T30-4 | reverse complement strand
ATGAGATGTATGGCGCAACTGTTTCCTGAGGTGATGTGTGTTGATGCAGCCCACGGCACTAACATCAACAGGTGAGCGTTGATGACGGTTGGTATTAGTTGGTACTAGCTGGTACTAGCTGGAACTAGTTAGTATTAGTTGGTTCTGGTTGATACTAGCTGGTTCGGGTTGATACTAGTTGGTGCTTGCTCTTATTTGGCCTTGGAAACAGCTGGGGATTGACAAGTTTGGCCTGTGTGAATAGATACCGCCTTTTCAGTTTTATGCTGACGGATAAATTTGGTAGTGGTGCTTTTGCTCAGCATGTACTTATCGATAAGGAGACATAAGAAAACATGAAGAGCGCCATTACCGCATTTAGGCGTAACAACGGAAGCTAGAGTGATGTCAAGGTGATCGTCATTGACAAGGCGTTTACGGAAATACAGTCAGAATTTACTGAAGCTACCGGAACCCTGGGTCTAAATTATGGGTATACTGGGTTTGAGAAGCTGCATATCAGAAACTTTGTTACGATGATGGTTTGCACGTCAAACGACAGTAAATTCAACCATTACTTGGAGGCGCTAGAATAGATTTGTGCTGGCAAGATGAGCTTTATGGGGTACTTTGAAACGAATTGGCTATTGTGCAAGGAGCGAAGGTGTACGTTTCGCCGCGACCATATACCTCATTTTAACCACAGCACCAACAACAGGCTCGAAGCGAGCTGGGGTGCTGCCAAAGACGTATTGGCAAAGCACATGCCTATCGACGAGTGTATTGAAACGCTGCTATATCAGCAGCAATCCGGGGAGGATAATTACAAGCTCAAAACCAAACGGGTCGGAATTCGTGTCAATAGCTAGTACAACAGCGAGATGAAGCTGCTTGCTCACATTGCCACGCATCACGCATGTGACTTCGTAGAGGACCAATACAAAGCCAGCACGATGGTGGCGTATACGGTGTTAACAAGTGCTCTGCCTATAAACGACACGATTGTAAACCTGGAAATTAATAAAAGCTACGCGGTGAGTCGTGAGAACAATACGCGCGGTTGTGTCTTCAACCAAACTCAACCTCTATCGTGCCGTCATATCATCTATCTGCGACGCAAGCAGTCTGGATCTTATACCATACCAGTTGGTGCCGTTCCCTTTCGCTGGGTTCTACTGGATGATCAATATTGATTTTATAGCGACAGCTTCTCATCCGGATTATAGATTATGAATACGGGTCTATCTCAGCGGCCACGAGTAAGGTCACACAATGCAAAGAGAAAGGAGCTTTTCAGGTCTGCCAAAAAATCGCAGAATGCATTACCGACAAGGGGGCGTCTAGCTTCAACAGCTGGATTGACCACCTGAAAGTCCTTAAACGTAGGACTTGAGAAAAACTCCCTTGGAGCAGAAGCCATGATTCCAGATCAGTGGAGCTGCTGGGTAAGCGTGAAGATTCAAGTCGAGAAGATGATCCCATACTAGATTAAACGCTGCCGGCAAGTACTCAAACCTCACTAGCAGCGCTATGCGTTAGCTTGATTTGGGTTACAGCAACACTAATGCTAGTACCATGCCATACTCCGACGTGAAACCAAGACTACCACCAGTTATATCCGGAACGGCTACTCAGGAGGCAACTATATCTGAGGAATCTACGATGGAGAAGACACCGGATGTCCCTGCAACCAACACTGTGCCGAAACCTGAGCTGAACAAAGCCAGACGCCCGTCACGACGGCCACGTCTCCAGCCAGCGAAGAAAAACGCTAGGAAACGAGCCGTATTTGAAAACAGTAAAGAGCTCAACGAGGGACTTACATAACATGGAGATGTGACTTTAACAGGTTCTGTTGCCGTTCAGTAAAACGCGGAGTTGTATCTTGTGGATGTGGATACCAAATGCGATGGATTCTGCCTCTTTCATCACAAGGCAGTGTTTAAACGTCCGAAGGCGCACATCATAGATGCAAGATTAGTAGCTGAGGCCAATGTCCAAGGCATTCTATCAGTTATGTCCTACGTGAGTTGTTACGTAGTTGGTGAGAGCTGGTATATGTGGTATTGAGTTGGTGTTAGTTTGGTATGCCAACTATATCATATTTGAGCCAAACATACACACGCCTACCAACGTTTACCAACTATATGCCTGACCATTGCTTCGTATTGAAATTAAGAGAGTCCAACTATTGTTTATGCTGCTGATTCTACATAGGCACTGGTGAGGAAATACTTGACAGCAATCCAAAACTGGATAATTTGATCAGCAGCTGAACATTGATGTAGCGATCCTGAACGCGGGTACATTTTGCGCCACAGATATCCAGATTATAAGCGATTGACAAGAAAATCAAAACTTGTTGCCAGGGCAAGGTCCTTGATTTCGTGGATCAAAAGTGTTGAGCTGGATAATCCAGACGAAGAAGGAGAACGCGCTCAAAATTTGCAAGATATCGCGGCTACGGACATGCTCTATCAATTCAAGCGGGCAAAGTGTCGAATTCGCAGAAATCGCTCGATTCGGTGACCGAGGATGGTTAAGTGACGAATTTATAGTTGCTGCAGCAACTAGAATCGCTGCAGAGGCGTCATGGAGTCCACCACCTAAGGTATACGTTGCCAACCCTACGTTCGCTCCGTTTAAGGATGAAAATCGACGAAACAGGCCCGTTGACACAAATGACGTATTTTCCAGCAAATGTGACGAGAGTATGGTGATACCGCTCCCAGCCCACATTAATGTCGACGTCGCCCACTGGTGTGGTGCGGTGTTTGACATAAAGCGGCGGATACTGTGGATATACGGCCCCTTTTACAAACAAGACTACGGAGGCGAAGTGACTATGTTGGACGAGAACGTGTACCTTTCCCTAGTAAATCCTGTCAATTTGAAATCCGACTGTACCGGGTGTGGCGCCAACGCGATGGTTTCAGCTGTGGCGTGTGTGTTGCACATTGGTTTGATCATTACGTATCCAGTCACGTTCTGGCGTCTGAAGATGCGGTGGTACCCAAGACCAAGACTCTTTCCGAAACAGAACTGGAGAAAGTCCGCAACAAGCTGTTCTGCTATGTGCTTTTTGGTATGGTGATAAATGAGTGAAATACATGTTGTGTATGCATTCATTCGATAGTTGCTGAAATCTTTACGCGTTCATGGTACGAGCTTATACTTGTCTGGTGAGCAATAGTCAGTATAAGGCCAGTAGGGCGAGTTGGTGATAGCTGGTGAAGAGCTGGTGTAGAGTTGATGAAAGTATATATTTATTAATAAACAAAAAGTGCAAAGCCAGTGTAATATCAGTTGGAAAATTATGGTTTTTGGCTTCATGTCAAAATAGTTGGTCCACGTAGTCAATAAGCTAAACTGTAGAGCTTGATGTAGCTATTATATCAGAGTGATGCCAGGAATATTTAGGCAAAAATGCACTTTCAAATTAGATGAAGAGGCTACCAACGCAAATAAATAATTCTGCCAGGTGAATACTGCATAGCCGCATCGCAGTGAAAAAGAGCATTAGTGTTCTTTGTGTTCACTAACCCATGTGATTCCTTGACTAGTCAGTGAAGAAACAGATGCCGGTCATTTTGGATGGCGTAGCTCACGACATCTTTAATGGCAGTCCACCACGTCGGGGGTCTGGTAATCCCGGTGATCAAAAATTAAACCATATACAAGCAAACTATCTCCATGAAGGAGCAGAATTTATTAGAGCGTATTTACATGCATAGAGAAACCCCACGAAGAAATCTGTTCTATAAAGAGATTTTCTGTATGCTCTGTAAAAAATGTGTTTCGCCGAATATCACTTCTGTTTGAGAAAAAGTTGGGTTCACAGCAGACAGCAACACATGTCGCTTGTCTGTGAAAGCAGTCTGCGGGGTGATGTATATTGCTAACACTGCCACTTAGATTTTAAAAAATAAACTTTGAGGTTTTGCTAACGCCCCTGTTATAGAAGATCGTCAGCTATGCAAATCTGTACAATTTCATGAGTAAAATTATAACGGTGTTGGTGTGCACCTGCTCTCAAATATACTCATTGTTGCCCGTCACAAAATAAAATCTTTACCCTTCAAGCAACATCATCTTGAGTGAATCGGTTTGTTCCTTTCAAACAATTGGTTGATATAATATACCACTCAGATGTACATATTACGTACATCTGAGAGATTTGAAAGCAAACTGATTGGCAGTTCTTTGCGCTAAAATAGAATCAATTACTTTTAGTACTTTATGGCTAGATTAAGCTCGTTCTCAAATACTTTTTTTAAATTTTGATTCCGCATATTATGGCAAAGCGACTTCACCCCTCTCTAAAGTGATAGTTTAATTGATCACATAATGGCGGGAAAACTCATACCAAAAACTACGTTGGAAGAAGGTTATTGTACCAAGGCAGCCACTTTTCCGTTCATTATAGACAGCTGTCAATCATCATCGGTGACGTAACTTTCAACATCATTGATGGCCTTCCTATCAGGTCGTGTACTTCGAAGTACGTTTTTGTAGCTATGAAATGTTCCCAAGTTTGGTTGTTCGCTTTACCTCGAGCTCGCAATTTGCCTTGCTTCAGCTTCGAAAACCAAACATTTTTTTTTGTTTTTGTTTTGGCTTTTCGAGGCGGAAGCAAGGCATATGTCGATAATGCGCGGAGTGCACCTCCGGCACTCGCACCGAGGGGCAATCCAGATGAAGTGGTGTACGGAATGTTGTAGTGAGCAAATTTTCTTCGGAAAATTAAACTCTATTAGCGAATTTTACCACATAGTACCCGGGCTACTATTTTTAGTGCCCCCAAAAATCGATCATTTCTGAAGAGAGGGTCACTAAATGAGTAAGGGCTTCTAAATATTGTTTATTGAACTCAGCTCTTTCCCTGTAGTATAAATCCAGTCTAGATCGTATTTCTTCTTCCTAAAGAGCATCTGGTCGCCGTAAGTTTGAAATTGTAGACGCGTTGTTCTGAAAATGTGCCTTAACCCCCCAGCGCCCAAGCCATTTTTTGACGTTATTTCAAATCATCCAACATAGTACTCATCCAACATGTAAAACCGTGCAACACTTGACTTTACTATAGTCTCGTATAATTCCGAGCACCTTTCTTGTACATGCACAACAAGACAATTTCTGCAAATCCCGTCACCATGTTGTATGTACACCAGATCAAAGTTGTATATACACCGGCAGACTGCTTGAATATGGCGTACATCCAGCGTGATGGAAGTTTTAAAAAAAGGTGTCGATGTATCTTTTATCAAGAAAATGTACGAAGCCTATCAAACCGGTGCAAAGCCGGGAGGTTTGAAGACAACGAAAAGCGAAACCAAACACACATCAATTTAATAAAGTAAGAAAAAGCACATATTGCAGCACTACGTTCATCCACCACCAGTTATCGGCTCACTCAGTCCCGCTACCTTCCCTGTCGTCGTCGTGCGCTACGCTGTCGCTCGCTCCCCTCGCTAGTACCTTCCTCCTCCTCTCCATCACTACTTCGGCGGCGGCGCTTACCCTTTCCTCCAGCCTCGCGATTCTGGATTTCTCGTCCACATCGCGCCCTGGGGCATTTTGCTCCATTTGCCCACTTGTGATGCCAGATCTGGTGGCAGCTCAGAGCGTTGCCAGGGTAGTGGTGCGGCCAAATACGAGTACACAGATACATGCTGTACAAAACGAGCAACAGTTAGTAGTCGTTTCAGCCATATCGAATTCGTACGTACCGAGCTTTATCAGAAGTGCTGCAGGCATCGCAATGTTATTTGGTGGCTCGACGCTCTCCCACCCGGCGCTTTAAAATTGCGCACACTTTGCATTGGCGCTGCCGGCGCTTGCGCACGCCTTTCACGATCTGGTAATCAGGACATTCTCGAGGTTTGTGGCCAGGTGGCAAGGGTGGAAGCTCGTCGCCAGCTGCGGTCTCTTGTGGTCTTGGCTGTCAACATACAGCATGTGGGTCATACAACATGTCAGCATTATCCAACATGATACAGATACAACATCAGGACTTACACTTTCATCGAAGTCGTACTTGGTCAGAGCAAGCAGCTGGGCATGAAGCTCCACTAGGAATTCTGCGTGCGACATTGGAGACCCATCATCTCGCTTCTGTGCCTCACGAAAGATGATATACGCATTCACAATCGTCACATCCACAAGCCCCAAGAATATGGACTTGTAGTATTTCTTGCACCAAGTCTGGAACTGCAACGAGTAACGCTGGAGGCGCAGCTGGTCATGGACATCCACGCCCCCCCCATCCATTCGTGATAGTCTCGAATCATAGCAGGACAAGGGACATCAGTCCGTCTGCCGTGTGTTCCACGTGTACGCCTCTCTGATAACAAGCACAACATTGATTAGATGAATAGGAAACAGCACTCCTCGTGCATATACGTACGACACTCCTCCATCGCTCGGCTCGACCCAGTCCCCAAGAATTGCACGGGTTTTCTATCCCACCACACTAAAGCCGTCATTAGGGGGCAAGCTTTTGCCACTGCCATTCTTGTTGTACCGTGCGGTATGCTTTTGAATCGGTCTCGATTTTTTCAACAATTTGCTGAGGATAGCCCACTTTGTCACCCATTATCGTGCCGATACTGTAGACATTCCTATGTAGTAGTTGAAACGCCAGTTGAGCTGACTTATAAAATCGATCCGTCACTACAATGTGATAGACGTCATCTTCGGGTGGTGGCAGGACAGCTTCCAAGTTTCGGATAACTGCTGACGGCCCGGTGTTTGGATCTGCAGATCGCTGACTGTCTGGAACGTTGCCTACTTCATGGACTTGCTGCGCTTTGCCACAATACACCTCAAGTCTTCTTGTTGTAGGATACAGCATACAAGCATACAACATTACATACAACATGATAGACTTAGTAAAAAAAAAAACCGGACTCGCAGTCATCTCACCTCATACAGTAGGAAGTATCTGCACAACACGTCAGAAAAAGCTTTGTGCCCCACTTGTGAGGCTTCGCTTTGAGATATTGACGCGTAGGATTGTTCCGGTTCTTCAGAGGTAGAATGCCCTCATCAAATGATATGATCGGCGGCGTTTTCTAACCCAACGGAAACGTTTCTTGCAGCGTTTCGACGATAGACCTGACTTTCCAGGCGCGGTCAGTTGCTGCTCTCGTGTCTGCGTTGTTAGTGGAGTGAAGATTTCCCATGATGTACTCAAAGCGGTTTCGCGGCAAAAAATCGTTGAACGTCCCCCGTGGGATAGCTCCCACTGCATTAGTGCCCCAATGATCACGTAACCTGCAGTGGTGAGGGTTCAGCATTCTTGCCATCAGTAATTCAAGCGCTTGCAGTATCTCGTGCGGCTTGACGTCCCGCTTCTTGGCCTCGCGATGCAAAAATCACTCTTTTGACTTCTTGGCAGGTGTCTTCTGCGAGCGGAGCATACGCTCCACTCGTGAAGTGAGGCTCTGCACAAAGTAGCGATTGGTTTCCTTTGCAGCTTGTCTCCACAAACTATTCGGCATGAAAAAGAAAAATAGCTTGAGCGGTGAGTGTGCCAGGGCCAGTACCTCGACGATTGGTCCATACTCCCCAGAATGTAATCCCGGGTAATGTTGGTCAGGCGGGAAATTGTCTGGGTCTACATGTTGTATATACATCATATATCATGTAAGAATATGTTGTAGGTTACACCCCTCATTGTCACGAACCTAAGTTCCACCCGTTAGCTCGCATAGCAGCCATGTTGTCATCGTCCATCACAAAATCAACCATTTCCGGCTTCTCCATGACGCTCCACTGCTGTGTCGAACCAGCTGCTTTTTCATCAGCACTCATAGTATCTGATCCAGCCTCACTATCGTCCTCATCACTGTAGCTTTCACCCGACGCAAAGCTCTCACCTTCACTTCTCGCTCGACGCCACTCGTCATCATCATCGTAAAACGTAATTTCGGTCTCTGTTTCCTCGCAATCAGAGTTCAACGCATCAAACTCGTCAGCGGAAGCGGGGGCAGCGATAGGAGAGGCTGAGACCGACGTTCTTTCAGGCGAAATTGGAGCGGAACACAGCGAGGCTGGAGCAGAAGTCGGCGAAACAGGGGTAGAGGCTGCCGCGTCGGGGACAGGAGTCTGGGAAACGGATGCTGAGCTTTCACTATGATACGCACAACGTTAGTATACATAATCAGCATCAAAGACTTTGCCACGTACCAATCGTCTTCTGGTGCTGCAGCTGGACATTCAGGAGCTGGACATTCAGGAGGCGGGTGTGGCGCAGGCGCTGCAGACAACGTTCCAGGCGACGGTGCTTCTGACGTATCTTGAGGATCGGTGGAACCCCTGTCGATAGACAATATATGTTAGCTGCTGTTCATGTTGTATACATGCTGTCGATAACAACGTTGTAGGGAAAGCATAGCGACGCTGTATCCATGTTGTATGTCGCAAATGTTGTATGTACCTGCGCAACGTACAACAACACTTCGTGAGAACATGTAGTATCTGACAGTATAATTCATGGTGTACCACTCAGGTGTCCCACTTGGTTGGCGGCTCCTCTTCTTGTTCGCAGCAGCAATCGCCTCCAATCTCTTCCTGGCCTCGGCCAAAGCGATGCTCCCTTGTTCCTCGGCATTCGCCGAATCTTCACAGCGCGATTCGGCTTAGCTGCTGTCCTCGCTACTTTTGCCGCTGCCTTAGCAACTTGCGACGCGGTGGGTTTTCGTGGCTTCTTGGTCGGGGTCGCCTTCTTCGTCGGAGTCGCCTTCTTGGTCAGGGTCGCCTTCTTGGTCGGAGTCGCCGCGGCCGTCAACTTCTTCTTCTTCTTCTTTGACGGCCGTGTCTTGGCTGGGGAGTCTGCTGCATCCAGTCGCTCATCGTCTGCATCAGCATCCGCTTCCTCGTCGAACGGATCGGGATCATAGTCCTCATCATCGTCGCGCAAGTCCCTACTAGCAGCCAATCGTTTCTTGCCGGAGCCTGCCAACGTCTTTGCGGCGACAGCACGTTGCTGCTGCGAGATCGATCGTCGCTGCGCACGCATGAAACAGGCATCTTTGCCGATCGGAGCCGGAAGCAGAGGACGAGCTGTCGCGCTGCGTGTAGGTGCTGGATCTTCTCCGAAGTCAGCATCCTTCTCTCGTTCGCCAGCCAGGTACGCCGCATGCTCCTTCCTGATGCGCTCTCGGTCGTGCGCAGTTCGGCCATCCAGACGTTGCAGGAACTGCTGGCGTTCGCAGCGTGTTTCTCGAGGCGGGGCCATCGTGCACACGTGTCTCCCCTTCATGTCTTTTCTCGAAATACGTCACTTAATTGTCGAACACCCTGTGCCGGATCTGCGAGGTGATATGGTGTTTTGATTAATCTTTATAAACAATCTTAAGGAGGGCAAACGAGTGCTCAATTACATGTTACAACAATTTCCCTCTCACAAAGCCCTTGTTTCGCAATTAGAGCGGCCACGCCTTGTCGAGGTGGTCTTCGTAGTGCTCGTCACTAAACGGGACCTCGGCTCTACCAAAGTTGTTGCTGTCGTTCAAGGCTACACGAGCTGCATCCGTAAGCTGTTCCCACATGATCAAGTCCTGGTATTCGCCATCCCAATCTGCGAAGTTTATGTATGGGGAGCCGAGGTCAGTCTGACACTGGAATCGGAGAGACGTGTTGGAGCCGTAAATGTAGGTGCGGTCGAATCTGGGGCCTTCCATCCGGTAGCCTGCAAAATTGGATGGCCACATTTTAATTTTTCTTAGCCCTTCCGTTACGAGAGCAAATCTTGAATGCACAGACTATTTGTATAGGAAAAAAAAAAAGATCGGTGTCTGTATATTTGTACAAGATCTTGCAATCGTACGTATTATGAGCCCACATGCTTTATATCGAGCATGGTGAGTAAATTCCGATAAGTCCATACGCGACATCATGCATGTGCAAATGGCTCTTTTATTGGGAATGAATCGTTTTTGACGGAGTCACGTGCAGAACGGCTACGAAAGCAAATTTGTGTATTGCACTGTTTGCTAAAAGCAAGTCATTTAGGCTATTACCTACGCAGTTTCACTGTTTCCTACTCTTGGTGCTCTCTCTCTACCGCGTCGTCACCCCCAGTTTCCGCTGTCTCGTTCTGATCACTATCAGAATTTTCACCACCATCACTTCCCTCATTGCCGAGGCCTGCGGCCTCCTCCTCGTCCCCACCGCCCCCCTCCTCTTCACGACCCTCTTGTCCTTCCGCCCGCTTTTTTTTTTGGGGGGGGGGGCTCAGCTGGATACCGCGGCCGTGGCGCGGCTGTGGGCGCTCGCTTCCATTGCGCCAAAGTTGGTGCCAAATGGAGAAGCAAGTCTGGTTGTTATTGGGGTAATGTGCTTGGCGCACCTTGTCACACAAGTAGACACTGCATTATACGTGTTAGATAGCAGTAGTAAGAAACATAGAGCATAGCAACGTACCGTTTTGAGCCTTTACTGCAGCCAGGACAGTAGAATCGCGTCACCTGCCGCTGTGTACTGCTTGTTTTCCGTATAGTACACACCTTGCACTGCCGTTGACGTCGCTTTCGAGTTCCATTCACCTCCACCCATTCGTCGTCCATCTTTAGTTGGTGGGTGGACGGTGGAGCGTCGCCATGCAGTGGTGTAGCTGGTCTAGGTGAGTACACCTTTGGACACATACGGTACTAGTTAGCAATGAGAACAACAAGCAGAATGAGCACCTTACTTACCGTGTTTGCAAATTCGGCTGACCCCACTTGTAGTAGCTGGGCTTGCAACTGAGCGATGAAACCGGCGTGATCAGCCGGAGGATCGCCTCTCAACTTGCAGGCCTCGCGGTGCACAATATCGCAGTTGACGATAGCCATGTCAAAAAGGCCCATGGCCAAACTCTTGTAATACTTCCGAAAACGTAGAGAGAGTTGCAGCGAGTAGCGCTGGAGACGAAGTTGGTCGTGGACATCGACCCCGCCCATACCCCAGTGTCTGAGTCATCGTAATCCGAATCCAATGCACCACCATCATAGATGTCATCATCGTGACGGGAATCTTGACGGGAATAGAGAGGAGGCGGGGTTGTGGGAACCGCAGCTGTGTGAATAACAGTAGCCATATCCAGTGACCTTGCAGAGCCAACAGTAATATACAGCATGCTGTCAGAAATAAATCTCCCACATGCTTGATATCCATCATGTGACACCGTACCTGGCAGCCGAAGATCGAGGTAGCGTTAGCGGTGAAGTCTGTTGCGCAGAGGAAGCACCTTTCGATGTCCACTATTTGCCTGCGTTGTGTTTGTTGCACATGGCGGAGATGGCGACGTGTCACTATAGTCCAAATCGCCACCAACAGACGCATCGCTACAAACAATTACGAGCATGAAGTGTGAGAAACACATCGTACGAAAAACGCATAATCTCCTCACCTGTCGGCTTCGTCATCAGCTGCGACGTGTGGACTTGTTGTCCGCGCAGATTTGTCAGCTCTTGAGCGCTTTGATGCTGCGCGCTTACGCTTACCTTTTGCTTTGGTCGTGTCAGTCGCCTTTGCCGGTCTTTTCTTTTTCGCCGCCTTCTTCGGTGTTGTTGTCTCTGCCGCTGTCGTCATGTCAAACTCAGCGTCGTCATTTCCTTGGTCTTTTCCCGTTTCCACGTAATCTTCATCTCCGCTGTCACTCCCATCCTCATCAGCAGAAGCAGCATCGGCAGCAAGCTCTTCTGCATACAATGCTGCGACAGGCGCCTTCCCTTTCAATCGCGGCGCTCTTGTCAGCAAATTGTAGTACCCTACTAGTGCGCCCTTCTTCTGGTACGTAGCTGGAGCAGGAGGCTTGCGTGAAGCCACTGTCATCTAGGCCGCCTTCCTGTCATTGCTGATGTAGGAGCTAAAACAAGCGGTTCACCCGCAACATCGTCGCCAAAGTCAGCATCGCGGTCACGCGTACCGTCGACATACGCTCGGTGCTCTTCAAGCAGCCGGGCGCGTTCTGCGCCTTCCTTCCCGTCGAGACGACGCAGGAAGGCCTCCGCATCAGCGCGCGTGACGCGGCGGGGAGGCATCTTGGTCCCGCGTTTCGCTTTGGAGAATGAATGGATGGCTCAGAGGCTTCTCGTTTGAAGCACCGTCTTTACGACAGCGTATCTCCAAGGACCTTTCTCTTTACAGTTAGGACCCCAAGCCCTGTACACCGGGGATGTAATGGGCCCAACTCCAATTACATAAGTAGGTAGATATTTCTTTAGTTATTACATAAGTAGGTAAAGTGGCGCACGGGTAGCGTGTGCCAAAGTGTCATCATATGATTGGTTGAGGAGCCAGACTCACTTATTGACCAATCAGATATAGACATGTGGTTGAGTGGTTCACACGAGGCCAGGGGTAGCCGCCCTGGTCCTAAATAAATCAGAGTTGAATTTGACACAAACCTAAGACTTGGTTTTATTATTGCGAGCTTCCTCCGCACTATAGTGTAAGCTAGTAACGGTATCTCTTACCCCGTTACACCTGGTAGCACTCAGTAGTCCTTCCAACGACCAAGTCTACGATGAGCCAAGTCCAGATCTCCGGGGCGACCCTGGAGCATGCTGCATTCCCCCATCTCACTCGCGTGGAGTGGGAAGCGCTTCACCGCCTCGTGGCGGTGTCCGGAGACGCTGTCGTCGCATCGCTGCTGAGCTCAGCGACGCCCGACCAGCAACGTCTTGCAGCACAAGAGTCCATGGAACGCGAGCTCGCCGATGCGAATCGGCGGGTGTCAACTTCCTCGCGTCCATCCCCAGAATGACGTTGTCAAGATGTAGACGTCTACGTATTCTGTCGCCGGTGAAAACCGGCTTCCGCTAAACCGGTGGCTCCGCGAGATCGACATCGCTATCGCCTCACGACGCATCGAGGCGTTATCGGCCAAGATGAACTTCCTCCTCTCCCGGTTAACCGGGAAGGCCAAAGAATGGGCCCTCGGGAAGCTGGTTGTCGACCCCGAGGCTTTCCCGACTCTGGAAACTCTCCAGAGCGACTTGCGCCTCGCGTTCGAGCCCCCGCAAGATGAGTCTCGCGTTCGCGCAGAGTTCTTCGCTCTGCGGCAAGGGAAGATGTCCATGCGTGATTACGTCCAGAAGACGCGACATCTGGCGTCATGCATCGTGACCAAGCCAATCGACATGGCCTCGCAAGTCCACGTATTTGTGTTTGGCATGCGCGAGGGCATGACCCGCTACTGCCTCACCAGCGCTGAGCCCTCCTCTCTCGAGGAGGCGTTTGCACTCGCGATTCGCGAGGATTACATGGTAGCTGCATCGTACGCCGCAGCCATACCTGCGGAAGCCCGGGAGTCTACCCCCGAGCCCATGGAGATCGACGCCATCAACGCGTCGAGCAATCGACCTCGCGGGTCCTACCGCGGCAGCTCTGGGCGAAGCAATCGCTCCCTCATTTGCTTCCGTTGTGGGAAGAAGGGTCATCGCGCGGCGGAGTGCCGCGCGCCAGCTCCCGTCGTCTCTCACGTCGACGCGGAACACTCCTCGGTCGCTCATTCAAAAAACGACCAGGACCAGTAGGTGCGGGGCGCCCTACTGGCTTTGACGAAGGACCGGGCCCTCCGGTGGCAGCCCAACCTTCGAGCCCTCCCGTGCTCCAAGCACACACCAATGCTACCACTACGCCGGGCGACTCGAGACTGATCATCGTCAGCTTCACGTCACCGGTGGCCGGCGAACACTGCGCGCGCTCTCTTGACTCAGGAGCGACCAACAACTTCTTTCGCGCGTCGTGTTTGTCGGTACTACCCCAAGAACGTCCGCGTCCGGAATGGTCCGGGCGAGAATCCAAGTCAAACTCGCAGACGGTAAGGGCTCGCCGCGTTGCGCGGCGTGACGTGTCTTTGTCGTACACGTTCGACGGCTTCCGTAGCAAGGACGACTTCTTGGTGATCGAGATGAACTACGCGTTTGACTGCATCCTGGGCATCCCTTTGCTTGCGCGATATCAGCCAGAGATTGACTGGCTGGCCCAATCAGTCAAGCGTCGACGTGGATTCGACGTGAGCGAGGTCTTCACACACCTCTTGGTGGCGCCAAGAGACTGGCCCCACGTCACAGTCGTCGACAAAACAGCAACGACACAAGCAGTGCACAGAGCGAGCGATGGTTCTCTCTGCATGGCTTGTGCTACGTTGTTGAACGAAGAGCCCTCGATGATGAGGTGGTTGAGCAGCGGCTCCCACAGTACAAGACGGTGGTCTAGCAGGGACTTCCACAACACGAGATGATGGTCGAGCAGGGGCTCCCACAACACGAGACAGTGGTCGAGCAGGGGCTCCCACACAACGAGACGGCGGTAGAGCAGAGGTTCACGCCGAACGATTCGGCGGTCGAGCAGATTGGGCTCCCGTCAAACGATGCCGCGGTTGAGCAGGGGCTCCCGCGTGTTCCCGGCCCGGTCGAGTACGGTCTCCCGCGCCTAGAGGAGGGTGATGCATCGTCGAGTAGCAGTGCGTCAGACTCGAGCGTAAGCTCGAGGAAGTCGAAGAAGAAGTCGACGCGACGACGCCTGAAACCTCGTCGAGACTACACGACCAGCGATAGCCCGCCGATGGAATCGGTCAGCGCGCTGGAGTACGTGGAAGGAGGCCCGAATCGGTCGCGCAGCATCGCAATCGCGAGCCCGCCGCGCGAAGCGGCGGCGATCACACGCCTTCCAGACTTGTCCTGGAAGAACTCTCTTCGGGACCTAAATGATCATCATGTAGCCCGCCATCTGCCAGGTCACCATAATGACAAGCGCGAACAGATTTTTTGTAGCGTCCTGGGTCATGTTCATGAGAAACGGAATATGAAGTCCGCTAGGTCCGAACAGGATTTTTGAGAATACATTCTGAAAAATGAACTGCCAGATAAAACCGAGCGCAAGGCCCCCCAGCAGGTTAGGCAGGAAAAAGACCGTACGGAATAAACCCACTCTTTTCCCCACGTAATCCAGCATTTGAGCCAGCGCCAAGGCCACTGCGTTAATGACAATGACAGCGATGACCGTAAATTCAAGCGTGTAAACGAGGGAATGCAAAAACTTGCGGCTATGAAAAATCCGCGCGTAATTGTCGAAACCCACAAAGGAGTC
>NW_003303757.1:5836870-5837727 GCF_000142945.1 Phytophthora infestans T30-4 | reverse complement strand
GGTAACGAAGTGCCACGTCACGTCAGCCGCCGCAAGTCGGGTCTGAACCTTGTTCAGGCCGACGTCGCTTCAAGCGATGCTACGTGAGCAAGAACGGTGTGTGCGCGGATCCCGAGAAGGTATCGTCTATCTGTGCTTGGCCAACGCCGACAAGCCCCACTGAGTTGCGTCAGTGGCTTGGCATGGCCAATTACTTGCACAAGTACACGAAGAATTACGCTGGGTTGATCCAGCCGTTGTCCTCGCTGCTGAAAAGGGACGTGATCTGGGAGTGGAAATCGGACCACCAAGCTGCATTCGCCTCGGTGAAGAAGAGCTTGGCGTCTGCGCCGATACTGAAGCTTGCTGATGACTCAAAGCCATTCCACGTCGTCTGCGACGCGAGCGATTTTGCCATCGGCTGTGCGCTGATGCAGTTCGATGATGACGAACACGAACGCGTTATTAGCTATCAGTCGCGCCAACTGAAGCCAGCCGAGAAGAATTACCCAGTCCACGACAAGGAGCTCCTGGCAATGCGGTACGCTCTGATCAAATTCAGAGTGTACCTGCTCGGTGAACAGTCATTTGCGGTTTACACTGATCACGCATCGCTGCGGACAGCGATGAAGAGCCCTCACTTGTCGCAACGGATGGCCCGTTGGCTGTCATTCTTCTCCGAGTACAACTTCGTTGTTCACTACAAGCCGGGCAAGAATAACATTCTCGCCGACGCGCTGTCTCGGCGTCCGGACTACGATCCCCGTGAAGCGCTAGGACATCAGCTCGCTGATGAGGACGACGACGAATGTGCGGTCTGCGTGTCGTCAGGCATCAACTTGACGTTGACCACGCCCACGCTTCCCGCTGGGCGACGA
>NW_003303757.1:5823995-5836770 GCF_000142945.1 Phytophthora infestans T30-4 | reverse complement strand
TCTCGCGCCTCGACATGGCGTAACTAGAAGTACACCCGATCCGTAGCTGAGGTGGGCCGGCGGTTGCGCACGATGATGATGCTTGGGGTCTCCCGATAAGCACCTGCGTGCTCCTAGTAGTGACACGCTGAGTGCCCTGTCAAAGACCACGCGGAATCAGATCGATCGATATCGACTGGACGGTAATCTACTCAAGTACAGCATCGACAGGTTCGATGGTCCTCGAGTCGTCGTCCCAAACGACGCTGATCTACGTGCGCGCACAATCCACGAGTATCATGACGCCCCGACTGGAGGACATCTCGGTCGCGAGAAGACGTACGCGGCTCTGTCGAGAGACTTCTATTGGCCGCACATGTACAAGTGGGTACGCAAGTGGGTCCGCACATGTGAAACTTGCCAGCGAGTCAAACCGTCTTCGTCGTCTCAGGCCCCATTGCGCCCTCTTCCGGTCGCCACGGAAGCCTGGCGCTCCATTTCGATGGACTTCATCTTCGGTCTTCCGCCCGATACAGCCGGGTGCACAGGTGTACTTGTGTTCGTTGATCGTTTCAGCAAGATGGTCCATCTCGTTCCGGTGGCGGCCTCAATCACCGCGGAAGAGTCCGCGGCCCACTTCGTCGACGTGATTTTTCGTCACCACGGCCTGCCGGAGTCTATCGTGTCCGACCGCGACCCGCGGTTTACATCCGCGTTCTGGTCACGCCTCTTCGAGCTCTTGGGAACCAAATTGCTGATGTCAACTGCGGCACATCCGGAGACGGATGGACAAACAGAACGCGTCAGCCACGTCCTTGAAGACGTTCTCCGAAGCTACGCAACTTCGTACACGAGCTAGAGCTCGTTCCTACCGCTAGCCGAGCTCGCACTCAACAACGCCGAGCACTCCTCGACGGGTATGACGCCGTTCTTCGTGAACAACGCTCGCCACCCACGTGTTCCGGCACTTCTCGCCGTGGGTCACCCCACGGATGCTGGCGGCTCCACCCTTGGTGGGGGAGAACCTCCTTCGGTCGACATGGATGCTGAAGCTGCGCTCAGCTCTAGGGACAACGTGTCCGTGTCGTGGTCATCACCGGTACGTGAACCGGTGTCTCAGCACGCACCGGTAGCCTCACCGGTGTCAACAAGCCTGCCGGCGCACTCGACTTCAGGGTTATCTTCGGGTGTAGCCAGTGCGAACGCCCTGACTCGTTCTCCGTCCAAGCAGTCCATCGATACTCCTCGGCATACTGCATCTCCGATAGCGAGATGGACGTCGGAGAACTTGATCGATCCAGGCAGCAAGATTCGTGAGCAAAAAGTTACCACGGCAAACTATACACCGAAACCCTCGGTGCTTCCTGCCGATCGCTCGGCAGTTGCGGAATTCGTCATGCAAAGGCAATCCATCGCAAGGTTCGTCCGCGACGCACTGCAGAACGCAGTGGACAAGCAAAAGGAACAAGCTGATAAGCACGGTCGAAAGAACGTGAATGTATTCAAGATAGGAGATCGCGTTCTCCTATCGACCGAGGGAATCCGCGCTTCCGCCGTGACCAACCTCGGCGCCAACAAACTTGCCACACGCTTCATCGGTCCTTTTCGTAACCAAGGCTGTGGGCGACGCCTACACCTTGGACATCCCGTCATCACTTAGACTCCACCCGACGTTTTACGTCGGGCGACTCAAGCGGTACTTCCCTGCGACGCTTCCTGATTCGAGCCAGCAGACGGAGCATGCGTCGGGTGACCAGCCCGACGAGCCTGACGCGCCAGAAATCCGTCAGCCCCTGGCGCCCGCTCTCGCGGACGATCTCCCTGCTGGGCAGAGCCAAGCACATGCGTCTCCAATCCCCGTAGGCGAGATAACAGCTCCCGATTCGACTGACGAAGCTCCGACGCGATCTGCTCAGCCCGCCAGGCACGATCTTCCGCCCGCTCAGCCCCAACCTGAGCGTCCAACGCGCGGTTCGAAGCTGCCTCCACCTCGCCCTGAACGTACAGGGCGTACGCCGTATCATCGTGAAGGGGTCACCACCGATAATTGACTCGGTGGGTGATGCGCGCTGGATTGTGGAGCGTATCGTTGACCACGAAGATCCCCACAGCGCGACCGCTCAACGAAACGTCCGTAGTCGTGTTCCTCGCGCGGTTCCGACCGCGCGCCGCTACTTGGTACGTTGGCTCGGTTATCCCCCAGAACATAATACGTGGGAGCCCCGCGCCAGCCTTCTCCGCGACGTTCCGAACGTGGTCCACGAGTATGAGACCATGCTGCTTGAGAAGAAGAATTCCGCGGGTCACCCCGCGGAGACCGCGAACGAGATCGAGAACGGCCACGAGAGCGACCCGCACGAGGAGGCGACAACGACGCCGCGCTCCGACGCGTGCAACGGCGGCGTGAGCCGCCGCGATCAGCCGCCTGATCCATACTGGACAGGGTGTGCTCGTACTTTCCGATCCATCCCGACTCCTCGCCGCTGAGTGGCCGCTCAGCGAGATGTTCCCTCCATTCGCGTTGAGTCGGACGGGTTGAAGTACCACAGGACTCGCACCCCTCTCTCACGTGCACGAAGCAGAGTCGATCCAAATCCCACGCGTTGTTGCAGACCTTCACGCGCAGCTCTCCAATCGAATGATCCGCGAGGATATCCTCGCGATACGCCAACCAGTCGACAAAGCTTTCTCCAGCACGCGACATCCGGTTCCATCGCCGGATGAAGGCACACCAAGAGCGACGAAGTCCCTCACGATCAGCGCCTTCAATGTATTTCTTCCGCGTCGCGCGGAAGCGACGAAAGTGGTTCTTCATAGTGTCTGGCGTATCCGGATTCTCCGCTCCTGACAAGTCGTACAGGTCCCAGGGAACCAGGGCGTCGTCCATCACGCGCGACCGCGTGCTTCCGGCACTGATCCTCGTGACTGTCGGCTCCGCCGGTGTCTCGGCTGTCTGGGTTACCACCGCCGTTAGTGCGTCGATGTTTGCTGCTGTCACCAGCGTCGCGCTGGTGCTAACGCCCGTTGGCTGCGTCGTGTTGTCCTCGGCCATCTTCGCTCCGTTGGGTTTCGAGTTTTCTTCAAATGTGTTCCGTGCGCTTATGTTGCGTAAGCGCAACTTAGAGAGGAGGGTGATGTCCAAGTCCGACGCGAAGTACTTTAACCCCTCCGTCACTAAGGCTTGATAAGGAAGCATGTGGTTTTTTCCACATGCTTGATAATCAAGCATGTGGGGATCGTCATAGAATGGGCGTTTAGTCCGTTTAGTCCCCTGTTACGGGGTAAGAGATGCCGTTACTAGCTTACACTATAGTGCGGAGGAAGCTCGCAATAATAAAACCAAGTCTTAGGTTTGTGTCAAATTCAACTCTGATTTATTTAGGACCAGGGCGGCTACCCCTGGCCTCGTGTGAACCACTCAAACACATGTCTATATCTGATTGGTCAATAAGTGAGTCTGGCTCCTCAACCAATCATATGATGACACTTTGGCACACGCTACCCGTGTGCCACTTTACCTACTTATGTAATAACTAAAGAAATATCTACCTACTTATGTAATTGGAGTTGGGCCCATGACATGGAAACCCCCACAATCTTAGGCGTTTCGAAGTCAGGATTATCAATCAACACCACTACGTTCTTCCAGTCATGACGTCTGGTTGGGAAATCCCTCCAAAAGCCTTTCGGGAAGTACCAAGCGTACATGATGGCCCACAGGTCCTTGTACCATCCAGCTCGACCGTAGACCTGAGACCCCTTTGGAGCATACTTGCATGCGTCGTTTCAGGTTTGTCCCCTTGAGTCCACCAGTGACCTCGCCGGCGGCGTTTACGGCAGGGTACGACACGCAAACGATTTTCGAAGTGTACAGCTGTGGCTTAAACTTAATGGCAGCTTTTTTAGAGATAGTTGCCGGCTCCGGTTGAGGAAAGGGCTCAATTTTATTGTGGTCGACGGTTGCAGAAGCGCAGGCGACCAGTGCTGCCAAGAGTGTCGCGGTGAGTGTTCGTATATTCATCTCAGCCTGGAAAATAGGAGAATGAGCGAGTGGCACTGGCTTCAAACTGCTCGAAGCCAGCGCCATTTTGCCCAACATATGAGGATACAATAGGAGATGGGATTTCCACCATCAATGATGGCATGTGTTTGTATCTTGTATTTTTATAAATACATGTGTAGTACTCTCCAACTGCTACAGCACCAGTCATACGTTTACTAATTTCGAGTTGTCAAATGATAGTACGGATTTTAATATCATTCTGGAAACTACTCCCCAATTACAAAGAATCATTTTAGGTTCGCTAAAGCAAGACCTACAAGACTAAGAAAATGAACTACGGAAATATTACCAACATGTGCTTTCGCCTCACTTCGTAGAAAAAAACAAGTTGAAAAAATCATGGGAAAATGACTCGATCGGTGTACCTTAACATTTACTTTGCTGAATCGGTTGTTTTTGTGACTGGATCGGTAGGCGTCAAACAGATAAATACTATCACCTTTTTTGGGTGTACAAAAAACAAAGGAAATGTCAAAGCGTTGTAATGAAAAACTAGTGGTTGAATACAGTATTGAGTGTAAGGAACAAAGGAAACGTTTAAACCGGTGTACTGAAAATCTAGTAGTTGAATGCTGAGTATGCAGGTGATACCATTGAGTACTATTCCCGAGCGTTCAGACCCACGTGGGCACTGAGTTGCGACTGTCGAGCTTGTAGATACGACCGACATGACGTACCCGATTCATGTAGATTCTGATGAAGTTATACCGATGGACATGATGATCAAGCGTCTACGCGAGTAGCAGTAACGGAATAGACGGTTTCCTGTGGGGAAAACAACGTGCTTTCACGTTGACGAATGGTAATATAGTTTTCTCAGCGCCTAGAAGATCAGTGCAGCTCCGTGAAACTCTAGCCACTGGACCAACACATCAAGACAGACGATTTGACGAACCCGCTCGGGCGGCCACGCTCTAACTTGAGCGCTTAGCTAGGGCCTTTGAGCGAATTAGAAGCAACGGGGAGGAGGATGTCGGTCCTAAGTCCCGGTGTTCTTGCTGGAACGATTTTGGATACAATAGGCGCACATGCAAAGGCCGCAGAATTGGCTCTTTGTTGTATTAGATGCACCTACATGGCCACTTTGAATACATTTTACAGTGTGACTGGACCGGTGTGCATTATGTTTTAGAAACACATGTTGATTAGCATGGCGCAAAGATTGTGGCCACCTACCGTTTCAACATTGAAAATGTAAAAAAAAATATCATGATCTAGTCATTTTCTCTAAGAAAAAATCGTATGTGCGGCTCTCTTACAACAGACTGCTAGCAGCTCATAACTACATCTCATAATATAATATGTTTAGTAAATGAAGGTTTATTTTAAGCGAATAATAGTGATCCAAAGAAAAAAACATGTAAGGAAAGGATGTCAAATTAATATATAGTTTGTGCCGCTACTCGAAATTTTCCCATTTTTACAGTGAGACTGCTGCTACATGACTACAGTACCGCAACGCATCGGGTATCCAGTGATCATGCTACTCGACATGTAGTCGTCTAGGGAACACGACACAACGAGTGATCGTTATAGTACTTGGCGCCTCAAATTTTGTAAAAGCCAAGTTAGCGATACTAAGCTATTAGTAGAGCACTCTCGGCTGTATGTAATACTTGGAGTGTATATTTAGGTAAAGGCTAACACGATGTCTCAGGCGTGGGGAATACAAACTGAGAGAGAGAATGGAGATTCACTACATTTAGTCAATTATATCGATCAAAGAGGTACATATCGACGCTATTTCTGTGATGGATCAATCAGGAGACCTAGCGCAATATTCACACTAGAATGTTGCCCCTGGCCGACACAGGCAATATTCACAGGGAAAATCATTTTTTTCCAAGATTATTAGACGCGGACTTTTCAATCGTTTACTTGTAATTTTAAGGAGTAACATCGTTTGTCTGTCAAGCTGCATAAAACGAAAAAAATCTACTGTCTTTTTTATCTCGACGTGTTTTTCTTGCCGGATACCGACTACCGGATTCAGCTACCGCGACAAAATTAATCGGATTTGTGAGAGCGTGAACAACACTACAACTGTCGGACAATCACAACAAATGCAGATTTACACAACAAGTCACTTAATGGCACCACATAAAGCAGCATAATTGGGGAATTCTCAAGAGTTAAACGTTCTCACATGATATTAGCGAATGCGCACAAAACCTAACGCTTTACCCACCACTTATCACTTTACAAGACCCCCCCCACCCACCCCCCAGCAAGGTCAAGTTCAAACTATTATACCGCGCACACACGCTTACAGCTTAATTGCCTGTGACTTATCCGAGGTCGACGCCGACATTTTGCTAGAGAGCATGAAAACGTTCACTGCGTCAAAAAGCCATCTCATGTCGTGCACTTCGTGTGCGGCAGCTATATCGCAATTAATGCGCTATAGCCTACTATCGTGTGCATGTAAGCAGTGCATAGCTGTAGCCATACTCCAAGTGTGGCTAAAGTGGCAAGAGACACACGTGCTCGAGGCAAACATGTTGACGCTGTGTAAGCTCTAGACGCACTTTTTGATGGTAAATCAGCGCAAGAAGCTCACCACTTCACGCACTTTATAGAAGCTTTCATTAATGATATGACTAGAGCGAATGTAGCGCCGCTGCGCATTTTGACATGCAATGTCCCGTGAGTTTGACGAGCCCTCACAACCGCTAATCGGACTACATCAAATCCAGAATTCGGTGAACCACTATCGTCGTACAAAGTTGGGCGGCAATGACCGCGTCGAGGAGCTGGCCTTTTGAGTCAGCGCTGCCTTCTTCAGTGGCGGGGAGTCCAAGCACAAAGCCTTCACATTCACCCACACCACCAATTCCGGCGGAAATCCCGTTGTCAGCGATGGATCAGATGATCGACCGTTTGTAATTGGCGTAACGACCAAAGCCGTGTTGAGTTCGGCAGATCAGAGCTCAGACACCATCATTCTACTCATTAATGCTACTTACAAGCTAGCACAGGCTGGGTACCCTGTCATCGTTTGTGCGTCTCTGACGGTACAAGGAAATTTCTCTTGCTCGCACTCTTTATAACATCTCAGTTAGAAGAGCAGCACTACACCGAAGCTCTCATGGGCTTACCGACTGTGTGTGGACACGCGAATTGTGTGCGGTTTGTTTCGGGCGACGCTGATAAAGCACATTTTTAATGATATTAATGACGAATTTGGTGCCTTGGGGTGGTGTACGTTTCTTATGTGTTTTTATCATGCTGTGGCCAAAGTACGTCTCGCACTAAGAGAGTGGACTCATCAACCGCATGGTGACGAGGCGGCTGAGGTTTATTGAGGGCACTACGATGTCCACTTTTCTACAATCCAAACCAAATTCTTGAGCGGAAAGCAAAGGTTCTGTCCGGGTGGGACACCCGTCCAGAGCTGACTATGTTTCCCTTCACGCTATTTAGTCGTGCTTCGCAATTATTGTATTCGAAAAAATTGACGATACCAGAAATAGTAGCATTCTGCTAGACCTGACATAACTTCTGAACTAGTGCTCTCCTGGAGCTAAAAAACAACCTGAGGAAGACTATTTGTGTTGGCTACGCTGTGGAGGCGTTTACTTGCACTCACAGCCAGTTTTAGTGATGAAGGAAAGCGAGTCCCGCCATGAGCTCACCATCATCAAAAAGAAGATGGTAGTTTAATGCTACAGTTCTCTCGATTAATACAAGAAAAAAGACTGTTTCGCGGGAACCCGCACGAGAAAACTTATTGAGGTATGTATCAAAGTGAAAGTGGCAACAGTCGTGCACGTGATGAAGGTATACAACGACGACCGCGAGAAGGTTTTCCAGGCAAGCTGGGCTAATTTCATTTTAACATATTTATATCAGTTAGCTGTGAGATTTAATGCTCGTTAGGAAAGGTTAGCACTCGAGGAGCATCGAGCTTTCTCTGTCGAGGAGATTGCTCCCACCGTTAAAACGTTTGTAGAGAGCCAAAACAAACTAGCCATCCCAATTACGGCCCAGCAGATATGCGACGAGGTAGAGAGCAAGCACGCGGTTGACATTGAGCAGCGAATGATGTCTCGTCTGCTTGTTGAGCTAAGTTATAGCTACGTCATTGGAGAAAAGCGACATATTTTTATGGAATCGCCAGGAAATGTGGCTTTTCGTGAAGCTTATCTCGAAAAGAAGCTGCCCAACCGGCTGACATTGGTAGGCCGGCGGGGTAAGAAATTCCACGGAGTCAAGCACCCTGAAGTGTATCGTGATGATTCGTTCTGCAACGTTCACCATGTTACCAGCAAAACATAGCTCACGTCTGACAAGGTCCGATACGCTAAATCTGGTAAAGGTGCCCGATACTGTACTCCGTTTTGCTTTTTTATTGCTAATACAAAACTTTTAATTCTCTTCGTAGTGCATGCATTTGTATTATACGAACTAAAGGTGCGATGACGACTGGTCAGTTCGTACCATCATTGATTGAAGTCTGGAATTCAACACTGAAGCCCAACAGCATAGAGCCGGATGACTACCATGGCAATTTCAGCACATCCAAATTTGAGAAGTGGTTTCTCAACTTGTGCAAAGTTCTACAAGCGAAATACGGAGAATGCAATATCCACCTGGATGGAGCTTCATATAATAAGCGTCAGATTAACAAGGCTCCAACTTTGAAAAGCAACAGAGTCGAGATTATAAAATTGGCATGCAAAAAAGGGTGAAAGTAAGGAGGGCCATTCCGCGGAGGGCCATGGGATAGACTGTGCGCAGAGACGACACAAAAACAATCTTTTGTAGCAGCAGTTTTTCATATAATAAAATCAAGCTATTACAAGCCGTGTCCGTCTCTAAGCGGCGTGTCCGTTGCAATATTTCAGTATACAAAATCTAATACTAATTTGGCCGTGTCCGTCCCACAGAGGCGTGTCTGTCCCAGAGACGCGAAATATTTGGGTCTGTGTCTCACATCAAGATGGCGCCCAAGCCCAAACTTGCGCTTCCCGCTTGCGGCTACATAGTCGTCTATCTGGGTCTTTCAGACGAGACTCTTACAGCTCTGAAAACCGAGGCAATGGCTCGAGAGTACACACCCGTGTTTGAGATGGTGGGAGGGGAATGCCACGATGCATACCGCAAGCAATCGCGTGTGAAGAGAGCTTCCGGTGTAGTTAGCGACCTCAAGATTGCTTTGACTTCGGTCACATCTTGTCTGGATCAGGGGTGGATGCCAACGATTTTTTCGTTTATGCATTCAGCCCCAGGGGGGAATGAACAAGAGAGTCATCAGGATTATCCAGCTCGAGTAATTGATGAAGCAAAAAAAAAGAAGAAGTTTCCAGCAAGCATGCTTTTTGCTATTGACGAAGGTACAAAGCTTCGCGTTAACGACGGATGTACCGAGACAAAAGACGACGGGGCTTCCCGTGTTCTTACGATTCCTGTCGGCTTTTGTGTTATATTCCGTGGCGATTCAATTCACAACGGAATGCCGTACAGCACCGCAAATTATCGCATTCATTGCTACCTTACCTACAAGTGGCTTAAATGGGAACCGGATATCGTGACAAATGTTCTTCCTCCTCATTTCGTGTGCCAGTACTGTGGGGTTAAGCAACCAGAATTGAATCTCATTCGACAACATCGTCGGAGAGCGTGTTGTTGGTCACGACGAATCCACCAGTGCTTGTCAAAGTCAGCAGGACGCAAGACTCGCTGACCGTTGGATTCAATGGTTGATACCAAGTAGTGCACACAAGGACGACCATGACACCTCGAAACCGGCCTGTGCATCCATCCCGATCGGCGCGAGAATAGACAATTTTTCGCGCTTCACATCACAACTTTTTGGTCTCTGTAAGTGCCCACACCGTTATTACACGAGCTACCGCTGCAAAGTGATTTTCCTGAAGTAGATAAGGTACCCGAGTTGAATTGCGCTCTGCTAAAAGACTAGTAGCAGATATTGCCGCTTGCCACCACGGCAGTAGCCGTAAAAACACTGTGTAGAGATCGTATCTACACCCGCGCAACCAGATCTTACACTTGGCATGAGCTCCTTCAACAAAAGAGGTATCTCTAACTCCGAAGTGCTTGTAGCAATCGGTCCATGCTGCAACAATTTTGGCTTTGTATTTCCACCAGTGATTTCTAGTACTCGGCTAGATGAGGATTCCGACGATGAAGACCTTGTCGTTTAACACAAAATCTGCTTCAGTTATTGCATCCACAGTGTCGTAGAACGATTTCATGAAAGAATCTGTCCGCCAGGTATTTTCATACTTAGGTTGGCCCGGAGCTGGATTCTGGACAGGAACTTGCCCAAGAAACTAATATCTCGCGTCTCTGGGACGGACACGCCTCTGTGGGACGGACACGGCCAAATTAGTATTAGATTTTGTATACTGAAATATTGCAACGGACACGCCGCTTAGAGACGGACACGGCTTGTAATAACTCGATTTTATTATTTGAAAAACTGCTGCTACAAAAGATTTTTTTTGTGTCGTCTCTGCGCACAGTCTGTCCCATGGCCCTCCGCGGAATGGCCCTCCTTACTTTCACCCTGCAAAACATGGTAAGCTACATTTCGGTTTTGCTAATCGTTTGTCAATTTGTTGTTCAGTCAGCAAAGACATCGACTTTACAGTGGTGAAGACCATTGGTAAAATAAAAAAAAAATTATCGATGACCACCGTCCGAAGCCTGAATATCAGACGCAAAAGATCGCCGTTGCGCATGACTATTTAGTCTACTTCACACCTCCATACCATCCAGCTCTACAACCAATTGATCTAATATGGGCGCAAGTGAAGGGGCCGATTAGACGTGCCCCAGCGGCGAATGCGGCGGAAACTGTCCAAAGGGTTGTGGAGGGCCTGAAGTGTGCTGAATGGATGTGATTGAGTCTCTTCCGCCATTTACAGGGTGTTGGGGATAACTATGCGGCTATAGCACAGGCACGAAAGAAGGAGGAGGAAGAGGCAAAGTCAGCATTGACGCGGTAGCAGTAAGCAGCATTGACGCGGTAGACGAGCCGAGAAGTAGGTACTGTATGCAACCTTTATAAATGCATCTCTCAAGTATGATTACGACCGCTTTGCTACAACGAAGCATATGACAATCAGCGACATAGCGGCTTTTTTTGCACATCACACGATTCTGACTTTGGTCCAATCAGGTGCTTAAATTTATGCAAAGATAATGCAACCCATGTCGCGAAAAGACTGACTGACTGGAGAGCCTTTTTAAAACTGCCCATATCTCGAAAACGGCACCGAATTAGATCAAAGTGACATCATTTTTGGGCTCTACGCCCGATTTTACCCTATGTATCTAAATGTCGCTAAAGGTTTTTTTCTACCTCTGGTCTTCATCTGGCTGTCTGATTGTCGGTATCATCAATTTTGTCGAGTACAATAGTCATGCCTTTCCACTTTAGTGACGCCACAAATTTAGATTGTTTGTCAAATCTGATCAAACCTAATGAAAAAGACCGGTGTGGGGCAGATCGCATCGAGCACTTTACCTGGTTTGCAAATCGGAGCGGTAATTTTCACAATATGGACCGCTAATTTTTTCATATTTGGGGCTTCGATGAATATACCACAATTCGTCAGTGTACGACTAATTATCGTGAAGGGTGTACGTGGAGAAGCAGTGGATACTGAAAAACGTTTGCAACTGACATATCAATCGGACCCCGCCCGGGTTTGCATCAACGAACAATCCATGTGAAACGTTTAACAGATCGTTTAAGTGTGACAACACGCAGAAGCGGAAGCTCAAGCTCGCTGTACGGCTCCAACAAATTGTGGACTGCTGTAGCCACCGCTCGGTGGTTCCAGTAGCATTTGTGCAGTGAAGCATGGTGAACAAGAAAATAATTGTTCGCTCGACAGCTCTACGCAGGGGTGGATACCTCCGTGAATACACCTCCAGTCGTAGCAACGTCCGCTTTCTGGTCTATAATGCAACTGCTGTGCAAGTTTCTGAGCCCCCGCTGCGATATTACGCTCCATCACGCGGTCGGTCTGAGGAGGTGCTTGAGGTTGTCAACCAGATCAAAGACCAGCTCGACTTGGCGAACAAGTACTGCCCGTGTCGATATTACGCCAAAATGCATGACTGCGGCCACCTCCAGTACGCACTTCAGCTTGCGTAGTTATGTGGATGGGGATGGGAAGCGACTCATTATTACCGCAGTAAAACCGTGGATGTGATGCAAACAGTAGTCAAGCTGTTCAGCGGACAGCTGGCCGCCCTCGCCACGCTGACCACGCGCTACAGAAAGACTACGACCCTTTACAATACAAACACTGCTACTACTAAAAAGACACAGACCATGTCATTATCCCAGTATCGGAGCCCATGACATCACTACAACATCATTTCAGCTACTCTTGTGGCAGGGGGCGGCGTTGCCTTCAGCGCCAGAAACATCTCACAGGGGCGGCTTCGCTATAGCGCCAGCAACATCTCGGTGGATAGGCCTCGCCTCCAGTGCCAGCAAAACCTAAGTGGGCGGTCTCACCTCCAGGATCCTGCACCTGCAACATCTCAATGTCTTCTGTGGGGGCGGCTTTGCCTCCAACACTGGCAATGTATCAGTCTCTTCTGTGGTGGCAGCAGCTTCAACAGGTCCGGCATCGGTGCGAGGCTTGCACTACGAGCGGCTGTGGTAGTGCCA
The DNA here is from genome assembly GCF_000142945.1 of Phytophthora infestans T30-4. NCBI lineage: Eukaryota > Oomycota > Peronosporomycetes > Peronosporales > Peronosporaceae > Phytophthora > Phytophthora infestans. The sequence continues at coordinate 5,824,072 of NW_003303757.1, read as the reverse complement.
TTTGGATGCTCATCGTGCCTCGGTCCGTGGGCACGATGCACGTGGGGCGACGTGCAGCTTCGGGGGGGGGGGAGCAT
>NW_003303757.1:5801845-5823895 GCF_000142945.1 Phytophthora infestans T30-4 | reverse complement strand
GCTGCGCACATTGCTGGCCGGCCACATCTAGCGCAGGCCTTGGCGATAGGATGTGACGCAGATCACCTAGGTAAAAACTTGAGAGCGCGGTCCGCTTGAGAGCATGTTCCACTTAAGAGACTGACGGGATACGCCGGCCCAGGTGGTGTTAGTCATGCACATGTTGTATATAACTCGTATGACAGGTCGAGAAGAAGTAGGAAGAGGAAGAAGACGTTACTTGTAGGCGTCAAAAGACGAAGTGAGTACTTTATTAGTATTAGGAAGCCACCAATAGCTGTACACCAGCCATTAGTGTTTGTATAGTTTAAGCCAGTCATACCGACTTAAACAGGACCTCCTAAATCTCATTATAATATTTTGGAGTGACTAGGTCAAGGTAATCGAACTGTTTAGAGGCTACTTCAACAGCCTCCCTGCCTCTGAACATATTTTATCAAACTGACAATTCTATGTTATAACAGAGGTAAAACTTTCTTTAAAGGACTTTTCCTCAGTCCTTGAAACGCCGCCAGGAAGTCGCTTAGGCTAGCCGATCTGACTTTGCCCTGCAGTTTCTGCTAGGGAAGGAGGACGCTAAGTGACACGCCTGGTAGGAGCTCAAGGATGGAGCCCAACATGTCGTCTCTACTTGCCGCTGCTACGAAGCAGGCTCCCTTGCATCGGTAGAGGCTATTTCGGTGGGCACAGAGCCCTTCCGATCTGCAAAGAGCGCTTCTTATGAGGGAGAAGAAGGAGCGGGCGACGCGGACAGCACTGCAGCTTGCGCCAGTTCTCATCGCCACGCTGGAGGAGGGGGGGAAGGGGCTTCTCGAGCACACGTGGCCACCACTCCATCAACGAAGTCACCAAGCTGGGGTATTTAGTGATGATGTCATTTGTCACACAGAAACCACAAAATCTACACATTATGACACCGACTACGTGTCCAGTGACACAAATGCTAAAAGTGAAAGCGACTGAGATGTACTGGCGTATCTCTAGCAAATTTGTTGCTAAGCATGGATTATTATTGATAAACTCATGTGTCTAGATAATTCGGTACTTGACCAGGGAAACCTCAACGAGGGAAAACCTTGTGCGAGCAAAAAAGAATAAACCCCAGTGGGAAAAATTCTAAAAAGAACGCAGAATATAGACACGCTTCATGCGCTTGATTATCAGGGTATTTCTAAACTGAGTGGCCGGATCCTGCTTTCAGACATTTCATCCTGAGCTTGGCCCTTAGTTCTCTAAACTCGTGCTTATCTAAAGCTTTAGTGAAGATGTCAGCTATCATCTCTTTCGTATTGCAGTAGGTGACGTTGAATTCATGCCGCTCTACTTTTTCTTGTACGCAACAGTATCGTACGTGTATATGTTTTGATCGTCCGTGAAGCTCGGGGTTGTAGCAGATTTTGATGCAGCTCTGATTATCCTCGTATATTGTGTTAGCCTGCGTTGTAGCAAAGTTAAGTTCGTTGAGGAGAAGTTTGAGGAATATCATTTCTTGCATGCAGTGACACAGGGCGATATATTCTGCCTCTGTTGTAGAGAGAACTACAGTATGATGCTTACGCGAAAGCCATGAGATAGGACCGCTAGCTAGCATTGTCACGTATCCGCCAATGGAGCTCTTCGAGTCGGGGCAGTTGGCGCAGTCAGAGTCACTGTAGGCTATTAGTTGATCGGCAAGGTTTTCCGATGTAATATCGGTCGAGCCTCCCAGAAGAAGACCGTATTCTTTCGTTCCAGATAGGTGCTTTAGACCACGAATGACTGCTTTCCAGTGATCCATACCTGGATTCGCTAGAAACTGGCTGACCTTTCGCATGTAGAATGCCAAATCGGGTCGAGTGCCTACCATTAAATACATGACACTACCTACAGCTTGTCGATACGGAATCGATTTCATCGCATCTTTCTCTTGCTCACTGCTGGGCTGGCTGCTTACGGAAAGTTTAGCGCTCCGTTCTGCTGGTGTTGCAATAGGGTACGGAATGTAGTCGCTGAAGCGGTCAATGACCTTCGTAGCGTACTTGTGCTGGTGGATAAACATCGTTCGGTTTTTACGGTCACGTTGAATTGACCAGCCGAGTAAGTACTTCACCTCCCCTAAATCTGACATGGAGAAACGCTTTTTCAAGGCTGATTTCAGCTCACTGACGAGTGCTGGTGTAGGCGCAATGATCAGTAAGTCGTCGACGTACACTGCAATGTAACAGGTGATGTCAGCAACTGTGCGTCGAAATACGCATCGATCTTTAATGAGTTTCAGGAACCCGAGATTCTCTAGGAAGGCAGACAAGGTTTGGTACCATACACGAGGCGCTTGTTTAAGCCCATATAAGCTCTTAAGAAGTTTACACACTAGGTGCTCCTTGCCCGGGATTTTGAAACCTTCCGGTTGAGCCATGTAGATCTCCTCTTCCAAGTAGCCATTAAGGAATGCTGTCTTAACATCCATTTGATGGACTTCAAAGTCGAGAAGAGCTGCAATAGTAAGAAGTAGTCTAAGTACCTTTATCCTGATGACAGGAGAGAATATCTCGTTGTAGTCGATGCCATATTCCTGAAGGAATCCTTTGATCACAAGACGCGCTTTAAAGCGGTCGATCTCGCCAGTGCCGGCATACTTTACTACAAAGATCCATCGGCTACTTAAAATCTTCCTTCCTTTAGGAGGGGATACCAACACCCAAGTGTGATTGTCCATGAGGGACTTGTATTCCGATTTAGCTGCTTTACGCCACTGGTTAGCGTGGGAAGACTTCATTGCTCCCCGATACGTAGTGGGCTCAGACACATACCGAATAGCTAGTAATGTGTACAGTAAATGCTGACGTTGCTCCTGTTCGTGTATGTCTTCCTCAGAGTTGAGGGTTACGTCATTGGCTTCCTCAGAGCTATCAATGGCTTCCGCAGAGAGGCGGGGTCGCTTAGGAGTCGAATGATGCGGAGGATCAGAGTCCGTCTCTGTTCGAAAAGAATAATGTATGGCTGTTCGATCAACAGCCTCCCTCAGTGAGGGCAGTACACGCTGGTTCACTGTGCCTGGCGCTGTTGTCATTGCAGGGCCTGATGTGGATGACGGTGTGATCACTGGTTCTGACACATGTTCAGGCTCCGGTGCTACTGTAGTAGCAGTTGCAGGTGGCAGAGGTACAGGTGCAAGTGTAGCGGTAGCCGATTCGTGGACTATGTGGGCTCTGGAGTAGACGTCAGGCCTGTGAGAGAGGGAAATTCTTCCTCTTTAAAGACTACATCACGACTGTAGATAATTGCATGAGTATTGATGTCCATCAGACGGTAGCCTTTCTTATGGTCAGGCACACCAAGATACATACACAAACGGGCTCTAGCGTCGAGTTTGTCTCGGTATTGCTCCGTGATGTGGACATATCCGCTGCATCCGAGTACTTTGATGTACTGCATGGATGGAATACGGTTGTGCCAAAGCTCATACGGGGTTCGTCCATCCGTCTTGGAGCTAGGAGTCATATTGATGAGAGTGGTCACATGACAGACACACTCGGCCCATAACTGCCTCGGTAGCTTGCCGTCAAGTAGAAGGGCTCGGACACGCTCCATAATGGTACGCATGCGGCGTTCTACAACTCCGTTTTGCTGAGGTGTGTATGCATTGGTAAACTGGGCGTGAGTTCCATACTTTTTAAATATGATGCGGCCAAGCTTCTCGTACTCTTTAGCGTTGTCTGCTTGAAGCCGCTGAATCTCAAAGTTACCCTGGTTTGCATTGTCTTCAACACTGAACGGTACTCTATGACAGATATATCTTGTCTGAAAATATTCAGGGCTTTCTTCCTGAAGTCTTCGTAACAGCCATACAACTCGCTACGGTTCTTAATTGCATAAGTGAACATGAATCGAGAAAAGTCATCGATGAAGATCAAGAAGTAGCGACAACCAGTAAGGCTAGGCACAGGTAGTGGACCACAGATATCTGAATGGACTTTTGACAAAGGTGATGTAGCACGTTTAACAACTCTATTAGAGTAAATTGGGGAGCGGTGTGACTTCGCTAACGTGCAGGCAACACAAAAGAAATCTGTCTTTGGACCTAGAGGTATAGATCCATCGAGTCCATGTATGGCCTGACTCCTGAGGCAATAAGAGCCGCTGGAGGTGCCGCTGGTTTGGCTTGGAACTGATACAGACGTGTTGGTGGCCATGAGCGCTTTGATCTTGAAGCGCTGGTCAGTTTGCATAGAGCACTGTTTGCGGTCAAAGTTGAGGCGAAAGTCGTGCTTCACAGCTGCTGGAATTGAAAGCAAACTGAATTGGAGCTGGGGAGCATACAGGTCGCCATGAAGGATAAGCTTCTGCATAGTGCCCTTGGAGTCAGTGACTTCCAGATCGACCCGTCCAATGCCTTCGATGGGGATTTGGTTATTACCACCAACCGTAATGGATCCACCACTGGAGGTGATGTCGGTAAGCCACTGAGACTCATGGGTGACGTGTCGAGTACAGCCAGAGTCGATTGTCCAGGTGGGATCGGGTTCTATCTTGGCTTGAGCAGTGAGGCTAAACGGGAGATTGACTGTGGTAGCAACAGCGATGAGACGGTGTCACGACGTCCTTGGCGAGTTACCTTGCGGCTGTTTTCAGAATCACTGTCGTCGTCATCGTCACTGTCTGACTTAAGCGGGCGGTCCTTGTAGCGATCTTGACCGCGTTGTTTGCCGCCATTTCCGTGCTTGCTCTTGCTACTACTGTTGTTGCCCTTGAAGTCGCGGTTGTTATTATTCTTGCCGTGTCGCCCATTGCCACCTTTGTTCGAGTTCTGGTACAGGTGATCGCGTTTCGAGTTACCCTTGAAGGCGAAGTTAGCAGGTAGCACTGTCCCAGCCTTCACTCGTCCATCTCGCAAATCCTTTTGAAGGCCTCGACATTGGCGAATGTTGTGGCGTGGGCGATCACAGTAGGAACAGACATTGGCGCTGTCACGGCCTTGGGCTTGTGACACAGGAGGTCCGGTAGCCACTAGAGCTCTCTCACCCTTGGTTGCAGAGGACTCTGGTGTGCCCTTGGCCAAGGTGTAGCGCTCTTGAGCTTGAAGATCGCGAACCTTGCCTTCAATGCTCTGCTTGAGGTCTTCATACGGGATATACTTCCGCTGGCCCTTTGAGATGCGGAGATCGTCCTTCCACGACTTGGGCATCGAGTGGAACAGGTAGATAGACTTCTGTCCCTCGGTTATCACCGATTCGGTGGCTTCTGACGCGGCTTTCATCGCGTTCTCAAGCTTGAGAAAGAACTCAGTTAAGTTGAAGCCTTCCTCATACTTGATCTCCATCAAGTAGTGTTGAATGAAGTACAGATCACCATGAAAGGCTGCTCCCTCGTACTTCTGACAGATGTAGCTGAAAATCTCGAAGGATGTCGTGAGATTCTTGACGAGCCGCACGTGCATGCTGTCCATCGTTTTCATCAAGAAGGCTTTGGTCTTGGCTTCTTGTCGACGGCGTTCGCGCTGGCTAAGAGGCTGGCTCCTCTCTTTCTTGGCGCGTTTGCGTGCACGGCGAGCCTCGCGATGGCTAAATGGTCGAACTACCAGGAGGTCCTTCCTCTTGATTGACGTATCGGAGCTGGCTCCAGAGTCTTCATCCGAGTCCGAGGGCGGCTTGAGCGCTCTCGTCGTAGTCCACAGCGTCGGAGTCGATTTCGACGTTCTTGGTAGTTTTGGCATGCGGTTCATCGTTGGCATCAGACATTTCACTGCCACTGTCTTCACTCTCGTCCTCCGACACACCGTCGTAGTCGGGCTGCTTCACGTAGCCGAGTAGGTGCTTGCCATCTAGTGCTGCGCACTCCAGACGTCGAAATTCTCGGCGCCGATGAGACGTGGGAAGTCGTCGCTTGAGGCTTGGCTTGGGCTCATAACCTATAACTCGTATGACAGGTCGAGAAGAAGTAGGGAGAGGAAGAAGACGTTACTTGTAGGCGTCAAAATACGAAGTGAGTACTTTATTAGTATTAGGAAGCCACCAATAGCTGTACACCAGCCATTAGTGTCTGTATAGTTTAAGCCAGTCATACCGACTTAAACAGGACCTCCTAAATAACATTATACTATTTTGGAGTGACTAGGTCAAGGTAATCAAACTGTTTAGAGGCTACTTCAACAGGTTCTAAGAGGGAAAGGGTAGGGCTACTCCTAAGATTTGATGTAATGATGGTAAAATCGATTTCTTGGCAGCCACAAATCCAACGTAAGGCCCCTGATGTTACGTAGGGGCCTTTCATGACAATAAAGTCCGAATGACCAATTTTTGCTGGCCATTTCCTCCTTCGTACAACCTGCTCAAGAGGTCTGGCTTAAATGGGTAGAGCTAGTGATACAGGTACGAAGAGCTTAAATGACTTGCTAACTGCATAAAATAACAAAAAAAACATTATTAGGCGTGTAGAACTTTCTTTAAGTACTTGATATCACACTGTAGTTCGATAATTGCTAGGCTATTAATAGAAGAGATTGTTCTGCCTCACTGAAAGTAATGTAATTTTTATTTTATGCTACTGTCTAAGCTTTACTGGCATCCATGGTAGGGTTAATGAGGCCCTAAATCGGACGGCATTTTGGCCTAAAGGCACAAGAATATTATATTTTCTTATCGGATTAGGCTTTCCAGGCTATTCCTAAATTCTTATCCATTATTTCTCACATAAACTATTTATTAAAATGTACTGTACGAACACTAAAATGTTTACATAAAATGAAACGAGCACATAATAAGCCGTTCATCATTCTTGGACACTGTCGATACATTATCCCATTGCATGGAGTCATGAGGTCCTCTGTTGGTGGACCCTCCAATACACCAGCTTCAAGTACAGGACCACAGATGGTGGACGAGAACTTGTCGACCACTTTTAGTGTTGCAGTAGCAGTCAGTTTCTCGGTGCGATTAAGAGTTAAGCAAGTCACTGCCGGGTTCCCCCATACTGGATGCACTACCCCACACTTGCGATCATTCAGATTGCAGTCTCCGATGAATCCGTTGCAGCACCAAGCGCCTCGATCCGATACTGCGAACGACTTCAGATCTTCGACAGGCGAGAAATCTGGCAGACTTTCCATCGCTGGCATGGAAGCCAGAACCAGTCGCTCGAGATTCTGCAGATCGTCGAATGCTGGGAGCTCTACCATTGAGAGGAAGCATGCTAATGTGAGTGACCGAAGGTTCTTGAGACCTTCAAATGACGGCAATTCGGTCATTGTCATAAACGCTGCGAGGTGCATGAACGTGAGAGAAGACATGCATGTCGTCGGGTAAAACTAACGGACGCGCCCTATTAGAGTCCGGACTATATTTAATAGTGCCGGCCGAAAGTGATAGAGAGGACTTTAAACGGGTGAGGACTTTATTCCTTGCTGATATGATTAGTGTGCCAGGTTAATATCGTCTAACGCATCATCTAACCCTAAAGGATTTAACAGATCGACGTATTCGTCCATGTGCGGTTCCTTCGACCACTTTTCACGAAATTTAGCGCCGATCACATCGTGCTTGGATATAAACCACGACGAGGGGTCTCTCGAGAAGCCTGCTATTTCAGCGCTCCGCATGATTGTTGCCTCATCCGTGTCTCGCCACGCGCGGAGGCAAACGGTGTCAACACTGGCATACGTGGGCTACCAAAGCGAGTGCATTCGACTCGGTCCGACTCTTTCCAAGCGTTATTTCCATGTACAGTAGGTCCTTAAACGACATATTTAGTCCACTTGATCACCTCTTGCTTACGCTCACTGCTAACCGACTGCCTTTGATGAGGCATTATTGGAAATGACGGAAAAGTGTTTCTCTCTGTAGAATGGATGGTCAGCAAGTTTGTAATAGCAGATTTGGTAGCTTTTATAAGGACTCTATTCGGGAGAGGCTTGTATTTAATAGTGCAGGCATGTAGCACCCCACAGGAGTCCTAGTGTCCTGTCAGGACACTATTCGGTAGGGGGCTTTTATTCGGGCGCGTCCGTTATCATTGGGCTCGTAAATTTGCTCTCCAAATGTCTGTAGGTCATTTAGTTGTTTTTTTTAGGAATACAGAGCACGCAAGAAAAACTACATTAAGATACTTACAGATATTCGAGCTTGGTGAACTCTTTAACCCACGCTGGAAACACTTGAGTGTGTGTGTACTCGAGTGACCTTGTCCACACATCGCCATAACGAGTCAGCCATCTCGCTCACGCTTTTTCACAGCTAACATTACCGTACAAGCGTTTAAGGTCTTTACAGAGTCGCAGTTCCTCTGGTAGCTGTGCAAGGTAGCGGTTCGTTATTTGAATAGTCTGGAGATCCCCTATTGCAGCCAGTTGTGCCACTTTCTCAGTTACATTCGTCGGGTTTTGCCACTCTGCGAACGTCTTTGGTGCGATATCACGATCGCTCATTGTCAAGCATGGACACTGCGTTAGTGAGCCATGTTCCACAATAACCCACCGTCTTGCCTTCACCACACACTCAGGATGAGGTGCACACGCCAGAGAAGACGTTCACATGCTTTCTTCGAAGAAAACTGTCAGCATCGCCGTAAAAATCACCAGAGCAGCAGCACCCAGTACACACTGCTCTGCTGTTTCTTAGAATTATGAATGAGATCCACTACGCTGCGAAGTCTGAAGCACAGAGTGTCATTGACTCCTAAGCGAGAAAAGAAATCCATAACTGACATGATGCGTAATGACTTAAGACTTTTGTAGATCACAGCAGTCTGTACGGGGTCGGCTACGACGCTGGCGCTTTGCTCGAACCAGCCAGCAGGAAACACACGAAGGTTTATGGCAAACTTCTCTCGATCAAACGTGAAGGTGGAGAGGCAGTAGGCAATCGTCAGCATCGGACAAGCGATGGCAATCAAAAAGTCAAATCTGCAGCAATAATTAATCTGTGAAAATTACCACATTTCTAAAAAAAGAAGAGGAATAATACTTACAGAATGTCGATGAATATTTCTGCGCGTGGTGCTCGCTCGTACGGAATGTACATCATGACAGCACAGATCAGTGCGTTAGAGGCCACAACAACACTGAAAACTACTACAAGCACCGCTGGGGAACCAGACTCGAGCATCTGGTAGAGTAGAAACGTTTCCAAAGCTAAATCCCCTAACTTCACCAATAATTTCTAAAACACAGGACGAAAATGAACACTAATACGTAAAGCTTTTTGACGCAGCAGTGTACGTACGCCCATTTTTCTTTCGGGCGGCAGCAAAATTCACGATAGTCGAAGTGATTTTCCCGCTTTGAGGTCTCGTGGCGGCGTCATCCAAAGCTCTTTCCACTTTCTTCATGAACGCATCCGTGTCTGGCACTTGGTGGACCAAATACGCTTGCTTTGAGCTTCGTCGACATGGAATCAACTTGATGAGCACACCAAGATAGCCGACAGCTACCATAACGAGACCGAGCGTAGCGGCGATCATCAGTGACATCGGTGGATCGACCATTAGCCAGAAAGAGCCATAGTCGAAAGTTGAAGTGTCCATAACATGGTTTACGGTGTCATTCGGCGCAATGTTGAGCAAGATCAACCAGAGCGTCCAGCACAGACAGGCAAGTACTACCACTGCAAGCATGTTCGGTAGTAGTACGGGGTTTGAATCGTGGTTGGTCCTAGGAGTGATATTACTATTCGACTGCATCTCAGACTTCGTATACTTGCTCGCCTTCGTTTCGAGAGCAGTGTGTTCTAGTCCGGGATAAACTTTTGTTGGAGAACCGCTCGCTTTGGACAGAAGAGACTTCCGCCGCAGAGCGCCTTCGCCCTCTGAGGGCACTTCTTCATCTTCTGTATCCGTTGTAGGCGCCATGGCCGCAGTCTTCTCGATCGCTGACACCGTCATGTGAAAAAGTAGGAAAAAACTACTGGTAAGCTATTTTGGATGCCATCACGGGCAAGGTTTGTCGGACAACACAAAAAAGCACACACACGAGGATTGTATGACCAAAATCCGTCGCTAGCCACTTGGAGCGCTTCCACTTCGCGCGACTAGCTAGCTACCGTATCTACAGATAAAAAAGTGTGTATGTCCACATCCAAAACTGCTGCGTCGCCTACTTACAGCACGCTGACGTTGTCGCGAGGAGTGCGGAAGTTAGCGAGCGCGCCGTGGGCCGTCGTCGAGACGGGAGTTTTGGTCTCCAGGTCATCCAGCGCCGCCTTCTTCTTACGCACCACAAAGATGGCAGCAGCGGCCACCATTCCGACGAAGCAGCCGATGCCCACCACAATGTACGGCGTACCGTTAGCGCCGCCCCCCGAGGCCTGGTTGTTGATCTGCTGCACCTCACCTTCCTTCGACGCGGCAGCAGGAGTCTGGCCGCCAATCTGCTGAGTGCCGCTGTCCGTCGTCTCCGTCGTTGGCTGCGTCTGCTGCGTCGTGGGGCTTTGCACGCTCTCGGCGTCGACCTTACGCAGTTGTTTGACGCCAGCCTCGGTGTCTGAGCCAGAGCCGGACTTGGGCTTCTGGTCCTCGTTCTGGTTCTGGTTCTGACCGGCCGAACCAGCTGAAGCCGAAGCCGACTGCTGACCCTGCTGCTCCGGCTGCTCCTCCTGTTGCTGCTGTTCCTCGTTCGGCGTAGGCATTGCAGTCGGGGTCGGTGTCGGCGTGGGGGACGGCGTAGGGATCGGCGTTGGAGACGGCGTGGGAGCGGGCGTCGGGGCCGGTGTCGGAGCTGGCGTGGAGCCTCCAGATCCACCAGGACAGAACGTAAGGTCGAAGTCCGTGGACAAAGGACACGTGTGCGTCTTGGTGTCGTCCTTAGGGAAAAGGTAGGCATCCTGACAACCGTCGGCCATGCACGTGAGCTCGACGCAACGTCCGCCGTCCTGCTTGTGCGGCGTGATCTGCATGGGCTTGTTGAAGCCCACACCGCCCGTGAGGTCCTTGCACTCCTGCAGACTAGAGCAGTACTCGGGCTGCAAGACACCACAACGTTAGCATGTTACGCGAACACCAACAGAGAACGTGCTACTTACGCCACTCTTGGGACCGGTAGGGATGCAGCTGATGTCGTACCAGCACATGCCCATTTCACCCGAGAATTCGGCCACTGTAGCGCAGAAATTATTAGTACTATGTCGTTTAGGTGACGGGTGGCTGTATTTGCAATAGCACTACGTACAGGTAGCCTGGGCGCCGGTGCCCCACTTGAACACGTGCGAAGCCGAACCGGGCGCGACAGACTTGGTGGTGGAGCCTCCGGCCGCCACCTGCTCGGTCTGCACGCCGTTGGGCGTCACGTGAGCCAGCGTCATGCTCTCATCGCACTTGTTGCTCACGTAGACGTTGAATCCTCGCGCGACTCCGTTAAGCAGCGCGAGGCCCATGAGGGCGCGCGAGAGCGTCTGCATGACCATGTCGACAAGTCTGTACGCTGTTGCTGATCTCGACGGACGAGATGCAAGAGCGTGGGGGAGAATTCCTGAATGGAGAGGCCAACAACGCGACTGGGGACCCGCCTATCCGGGCCTACGAACGCACGACTTGCAGGCAGCACTTCCATCTGGTGACGAGAGCCAGCAAAGACTGTTCGGGGCACCGTGTCTTGCGTTTTGCTGCTCGTACAGTTCCTGTATCTGTGTGTGGACAGAGCAAAGCCAACTGAGTCGTCCTAAATTATAACACCTGAAAATGAATTATACACGTAGATGTAATGTCCAAGTCCGACGAGCTGAAATATTCCTGCTAACTTAAGCTTTACATGTAATTAACGCTGCCAACTCTCATTGCGGCGGCTAAATTCGCGTTGGTTCGGCTGGCCAGAATCTGGCCCAGATAGACGATGTGGCGTGCGTCCCGGTAAAAAGGTGACGGCGGAATATGCGCTAAAAAGTCACTACACATGTAGCGGTAGCGACTGAATGTCCACTTTTGGCGTTAATGATTGGCTGAGATTTTGCAAATGTCTCGTTTGTGCGCGAATGGGCGCTGAAACTTCAACATCATCGGCTTCTTCTGAGGACCTTGAGTCAAGGTGACGACGCTGATACACTGTATCAGCGTCGTCACCTTGACTCAAGGCACACCGCACTGTATCATACAGTGCGGTGTGCCTTTCATCAGTTCGGCGGAAGATTAAACGTGCTTTTCTGCTCTGTCGGAAGCTTTTCTTCGTGTAGCCCTCGCCTGTATCGGTCGCGACCCATCTACGCGTAGATAAGTAGATGGGTCGGAGTGTTTATTTGCTGTGGCGCAGTATGTACGTATGCAGCGTGCCACAGATAGCTTAGCAGCCACGTTCATGCTGGTGACATGAAGCAGTTGGTTTGCACTATGAAGAGAGAAACACTCGTCAATACTTCGCAGCGAAGAAGGCAAATGCCCTGACGGCGGACGAAACTCGAGACACTCCATCGCCTGTACGATACCTAACATTGGTAACGCGAGTTTGTTGCTTCAAGGCTGTCGACAAGTCGACAATTGCCTTCATGTTGGTGTCTACGCTGGTGCACAAATAATACCATGTACATGTAAAATAACCGGTATGTCTCCTCGTCGGTGCTCAAGGCCACCATGAGCCTGGCCAAAGAGATAATTTGTGTAAGGTATTTACGAGAGATTCATAAGCACACTGGAATGTGACGAAGCATCAGCAGAGTCGGAAGTGATGAATGACAATGAATCAGAAAGAAAAACCAGTATACAGCGTTTATCGCCATTCGCACCTCTAAAGTTGCCGCCAATGGGGTTATTCCACACTCTTTTCAGTTTCGGTATTAACCCTTTAGGACCTAAGCCTTAAAGTCCCTCAGGGGGCCTCTTACGTAAGCATACGATTGGCTATATATACATTTATAGAACGTTTGCCAGTCCCTTCTGTCGTGCCCTGTCTCTTTATTTTCTAAGAGTCCCAGTTTGGGACTCTATCTCGACCAGAAAGATACCACTATAGTAAATGACCATAAGTCATTGGTAGAAATTGCGAAATACGCTAATCTTATTGGCTACATTTTTGGAGGCCCTGGCAGGGTCTCTAAGACGACCTCAGGTCTTAAAGGGTTAAATAATCTCGTACTTCGAAGTACTAAATTTAGTGTAGGTTCGGTGCTAAAGCTATCCAGCTTAAACCTGTGACCAGGAGCCCAAAATGACGTATTTTACAATCCAGCGCGCCGATAAGCTTACACGGTTGCAGATTGCTTTCTTGTTCGTTTCGTGCTACTCCATTTGCCTTTCGACGCGGAGCCATAATTTTCTTTCTTTCTCTTTTTACACAAACCAAAACATTAATTTAAGCTTAAGTTGTATTCTATATATGCCCTTTTAATTTACAATAGCTCTTGAACTGCTTTTGGACATGTTTTAAAAAAACGCAGAATTTTCGTCCGGCTTTCCTTAAAACCGTTTGCACGGCATCACATCGGTCTTTATCATGTTTACCTGTTTTTTTTTAGGTTGGATGCGCGGGCTTCACAACGTAGAGTGAGTGGCTGCTGTCATTCAACACCGCAAGATCAAACGACTGAGTAGGTAGTTTAGGAGCACCTTTTGCTGTGTGCATCTAGTAGACTGTGCGATAGTAAATGCGACCAGCGTTGTGTTAAGTTTTGCCAGCGACTTATATTTATTTAAAGTACAAGCGAAGCACGCTGAACTGTATTGCGAAATGGCGGTTCCAGACAGCCTTTGGTTTTGACTTCAGCGAGTCATTTTAGATCCTGCGTATGAAAAAGATGGCACAGAATCTCAGAGCCACAATAAGACTCGTACTGGGTTTTAGCCATAGCGCAGGACATCATCATGCGTCAACAAGCCTTCTTAGAAAGCTTGGCACCATCCGACTGGAATCTCGGATTCCGAAATTCCACTTTTAACTGCGGGTACTCAAATGTCGTAATGAGCTGTTATTCTGGGAAAGTGCTGCTGGGACAGCCCAGACAAATGAGCCGGTTACCGAATCCGGTAGCCCGAACCGGTACACTCATGAATCTAATTCACTCGGCAGGAAATGATGCCGGCTATGTCTAATGCGTCTGAAAAAAAATGTCGAAAGCATGCCTCAGAAATTTTTTAAAACAGTATCCATAAAGCGGCTGTGAAGCAGCCGCAGTAGATGCGTGAGTGTGCCATATTCTTCACATGCTGTAAGCACAAATTTAAGTATAAAAAAAGAAATAGGGTGCATTGGATTGCTTTTCTTACTCGGCCTATTCATGTGTAGCAAAGCCTTCTTCGCAGCCGCGTAAGTATTTTATTACTCAAAAGATGTACAAAAATTTAAAAATCAAGAAAATTAGGCAAGCTTATCTTAGCCCAACCTGTTCATGTTCCTAAACAAATTAAAAAAAAATTACATCACCACAAATGCAAAATAATCTGACGTAGCGAGTCCAAAAATTGGGGCTTCTTGCGCCAAAGCATCCCCTGCGCCTGCTTCGCAGCCGCTGTATCTGCCGTGTCGAAGCTCCTCTATGAATATGACTTTCAACCAGTTTCAAAAAATGCAATTGAAATACCTGAGTAGTTTTGAAGATGGTGCGCAAGCGATTCATTTGAAGAATGAACCCGACGACAACTGTACAGGCAATCCCATCGGTAGTAATCCCTTTACTTTGGCAAAGTATCAACCCGCGATAAAATCCCCCTTGGATGAGAATAAAAAGCGGTCTCTAGAGGAATGTGTGTCTTTAACCCTTTAGTGCGCCTCTTTTGCTTGCATGATACTTATTAATTGAAGAGTTGTATGGACAGCCTCACACAGATTGATTCGTTCCAAAAAAATCGCTTTTAGCTTTCAAACAACTGTAGTGTGTGCTGGGGTTTCACCTTGGTTTCACCTGCAGCTGGACTCGGGCTGGGGCAACTTCGCCCGGATGTGGCTGCCATTGCAGTCAATGGGTGGAGTGACAGAAGGAATGATAACGGCTGAAATCGAGCACATCATGGCTAGTGTGAAGAATAAGGCGCTGCCTGATATCAAGGGCCTTTTCAAGAAGGAGCTCAAGATGAATCGGGCGGAGAGTGACGTGACTGCTTGCGTCGTGGATTACTTCAAGTGTTTCAAGACCATCGTCGACGACAATGGGTTGAGCGAGTGTTTCGTCTTTGAGCGTGGGAAACGTGAGAAGTGCAAGATGTTGACCTCAGCGTTGAAGCCACCGATACTCAAGACGGAGGTAAAGTAGTGTATCCGCTCTACGCATTCTGAAGCCGAGAAAGACCCCAAGGTGTTGTTCCGGCTCATCGTGGAGAAGGCGACCGAGCTGGAACGCCAGCACATCCGTCTCAAGGGTCAGAGACGTGAGGCCTGGGGTGGCGAAGAGAAGCCCAAGGTCAAGTATACTTCTAAGACAAAGAACTAAAGGGACCAAACACAGACTGCGGCTAAGGCTGACCAGAAGACTATCGCCGGGTCAAACCCGAAGTCCAAATTCTTGAACAAGCCAAGACCGCCGCCAGGACCCTGTCCTAAGTGCGATGAGATGCACTGGCTACGGGAGTGCCCTGTAGCGACCGAAGTGGAGAAAGCTGAACTGCTCAAACGTTTTCGCAATGGACGGAAGTCCAAGAAGGCAAATACCAAGCGACTTGGTGAACTCCTACCGACTGCTGCGCGTACTGTATTGCTTAATGGAGTATTTGAGCTGCCATATTGCCCCGATAGTGGTTCGGACTACACTGTTATTGGCCGTTCGCACTGGGAAAAGTTACGGATGTTGGATCCCGATATTCAAGTCCAGCAACTCGAGGTTCCTGTGCAGAAACAGACTTTCGGTGACCAGAAAGTGACAGCAACGCAGATGGCAAAAATACGAGTACGCATCCACACGGCAGTGAGACCGGTGGAACCGATGAATCTCGTGGAAGCTTTCGTGGTGGACGTGAATGATGACGAGTTCAACGTCGGTAACGATCTCTTGACAGCATTGGGGATCGACGTGGACCGTCAACTGGAGCAGCTGGCGAGTCGCGGAGATGATGAGATGGCCGGTGATCTGACTGAATTGGAGGCCGACGAAATGCCAGTGCACGTGAATGATTCAGTTTCTATTGGTGGTGACAATGATATTTTCGCTGCCGTTGAGAAATTAATTGATCGTGCTGTGAGCTGTGGTTTCCCGCCGGACCATGTGGAGAAATTACGTACCATCGTACATGCGTATGACGTTTGGTGCAGCGGGGCTGCCGTAGCTTTAGCGTCAGAGGAAGACGTTCGACTCAAAGAGTCACTGATACTAAGTTCCTTATCCAAAGGACACTTACAGCCCAAGACCAGGGCTCAAAGTTAACACCTTAACTTTTATGCTTCAAAACCAGAAGTGTTTTATTTACTATTATTGCGGCCAAGCCGCCTAGGGGTAAATGTATCTTTTTAACTATCTAGCATAGTTAAACCTAATCAAATGCATAACGTGTGGCTTTCAGCCAACGTACTGAGAGACCTTGTTAACTCTCCAACTTATGTACTGAGAGTTTGTTAACTCTCCGGGTACTTCGTACCCCTGTGTGCTCCACACCATGTAACCCCGTTACATTTGGCGTCTGGAGCTACGTGCAGATCCACCAGCAAGTATGCCTCCGTTGGTAGTGCAACTGCGGGAAGGGGTTCGGCCTACAAAGTGTAAGCCCCGAAAGTACCCACCTCACATCCGCGATTTCCTTCACGAGTTTAGCGATCGTCTTGCCGAACAAGGATTGGTTCACGAGAATCCGAAGAGCCGATGGTCGATCCCCGTGCTCCCAGTCAAGAAATCCTCAGATCTTATGGACCTACGGCAGACGGTGGACTACCGACTTACGAACGCCCAGACCGACACTATGGCCGCTGTTATGCCTATTCTTTCGTTAGTTGTGGGACATGCTAGCGGAATGAAACACTTTGGAATTTTCGATTTTCTCAAAGGCTTTTGGCAGTTGCCGTTGGCCGAGTTGTGCCAAGAGTAGTTTTCACATATGACAGATGAGGAGATCTTTACTCCGCGGCGATTTCCTCAAGAATGCAGCGACGCGGCGATACACTTCCAGAAGACCATGGAGGAGTGTTTTGCTACCCTGCTGTACAAGCACCTCCACATCTGGATCGATGATCTGCTGTTGTACGCAGAGGATATCGACACCTACCTCAAAAAGCTCGCCGAGTTTTTCTCTCTGCTAAACCAGTTTGGGCTCAAGCTGAACGCTAAAAAGACGAGTCTCTACCAGACAGAGGTGAAGTGGTGTGGACGATTGATTAACGGTGACGGCGTCAGACATGATCCAACACGGATCGACACTCTCCGTGCCATGCCATACCCTACGACAGCTGGCGAGTTACAGCAATTTGTGTGTGCTATTAACTGGATGAGGGAGAATAGTGTGGATTACGCTCGTCGAGTGGCTCCTCTCCAGCAACGACTTGATGCTGCACTCGCGGACACTAAGCGAACGAAGCGAGCTGCGGCTGGGATCAAAATCGAGTTGACTCAGAAAGAACGTGTGACCTACGATGAAGTGAAGGAGATGTTAGCGACAGCAGCCACCCTTGCATTCAGTGACGATAGTGCGACTACATGCCTTTTCACTGATGCCAGCGACAGTGGTTGGGCTGTGATCGTGACCCAAGTAAAAGAACTTTGATTCGAATATCCCTGTGACGGAGCAGCAGCACAAGCTGCTAACCTGTATGAGTGGTACATTCACAGGCAGTCAGCTCAACTGGACTGTAATCGGGAAAGAGGCTCTGCCTATAGTCACTGCTTGCGAGAAGCTTGACTACCTTCTCCTCCGACCCAAACCTTTTCGCATGTTCTGCAACCACCGGAATTTGGTGCACGTGTTCGCGCCGGACGAGAGCGTTAAGAAGCATGTGAAGGGCAAGCTGTTACGATGGGCAATGAAGCTCATGGGTTTTAAGTATATAATGGAACACGTACCAGGGCCGAACAATGTTTGGGCCGATATGGGTTCAAGGTGGGCAGGCAACCATGTTCCCCAGGGAACCGTGAAGAGGCTCAAGGCGATCCGACGCCGACAGACAGCCCAACGCACTGAGCTCCGCCCACTCGACGATGACGATTTTGTGCGGCCTTCTTTTGCTGAGATTAAGGAGACGCAGAGCAAGTACCCCCCCCCCCCCACCAGAAAATGCTGTGCGCTCGGACGACGGCGTTCTCACTGTTGGTGATCGCATTTGGGTGCCTGCTGCAGCAACGGATCTCGTTCAGAGGCTGTGCATTGTGGCTCACTGTGGAGTTCAGGGGCATCGAGGCTAACAAGCTATGGTGACTCACCTTCAACGCGTTTTCTCGATTGGCCACCTATGGAAGACCGTGGCGTCATTTGTGAATGATTGTTTGCTTTGTCTGCATTCACGTGGGGCAAGGCCGTGGGAAGAGCTTATAGACTGCAGACAGCGCAACATAGTTCTACACTTTGATTTTTTTTATGGGCCCCAGCTATGGATCGAGCAGCTATCTATTGGCTCTAAAAGACCATGCGACGCACTAGTGTGAGCTGGTGGTTGCTGATTCAGCTGAAAGTCCAGTAGTTGTAGAGGCTTTGCTAGCGTGGCACTCTCGTTTCGACGTACCGCCTTCGTGGGTATCAGATCTGGGCTCCTATTTCAAGAATGAAGTTGTAGCAGAGCTGAGTCGACGGCTTCGCACTCAGCAGTCCTTTACGCCGGCATACAGCTTATAGGTGAATGGATCGATTGAACGCATCAACCGTGACGTGCTTCAAGTCATCCGTGTCATGATTTTGGAGTACAAGATCAGCCAGAAGGACTGGGTGTACCTTGTGCCGTTGGTACAGTCAAATTTAAATCACACTGCAATGCCTTCACTAGGCAAACAGTCGCCATTGGAATTGTTTACGGGGTTGGAGTGCCCGACATCGCTAGCTGAATTCTACCTCTCGGACGATCGCCGCCTCCAGACTATTCCTGCCAGTACCGAGATCGAGGGCTACCTAACCGATCTACGTGAAAGCATCCAAACAATGCACTGTGCGATGGAGAACAAGAGGCAGAAGCAGCGATTATTGAACAAGAAACGTGAGCGTGGCGATAATTTGGTAAACTTTACTGTGGGAGATTACGTCCTTCGATCTCGAGTGGACGAGAAACATGGTAATAAGCTGCAGGTGATGTGGATAGGCCCGTATAGAGTGATGCGAGCCGACACACACTCGTTTCGAGTGCAGCACCTCGTGACCGGTGACGAGCTGGACGTGCACGCATCGAGACTGGAGTTCTATTCTGACGATAGCCTGGACGTGACAGACGAGCTTCTGGAGCATGTGTCCTCGCAAGGCATCGCCATGGCTGTAGAGAAGCTTAAGGGACACAGGTGGAACTGTGATATCTAAGACTTTAAGATTCTGGTTAGCTGGAAAGGTCTACAACCTATCGAGGACTCGTTAGAACCTATGGGTGACCTGGCTAAAGAGATCAGAGTGTTGGTGAATAACTATGTGACAAGTGCCGATGACCAGTAGCTCCGTGAGCACTGGCAGCGGCTGCAAGGAGATCGCAGACACGGGTTAGCGCAGGGAGTGCGACCTAGTGTAGACTCCGAAACAGTGTCGTCGACCGGTGATCTGCGCAGGCCTCAGGGTGACGCAGGGCAGGTTCAGCCTCGCCTTTACGGACGAAAGCGACGACGTCGTCAAACCGCAAGCAGGAGCTTGCGGAACGGCGACTAGTCGGCTGAAGAGGATCTTCACGCTGAAAAACCATCAGGTTCGGGGCAGACTGCGGACGGGGACAATGAGCAGCACATGGGTGCCGAGGCTGGTCCTCCACTTCCCCGAGGTCGCCGACCAAGAGCTGTAGTGCGGGATGGGACACCTTCACGCGTGCAGCCACGCCGTTCACAGCGTCGCCGTAAGGACCGAGGCCAGGGTAATTAACTGCTCAGTGAGTAGTGGTTGCGGCAGAGACTGGTGCGATGTGAGCCAGTAAAAATAAGCTTTGGGGGGCTGTGTAGTGTGTGCTGGGGTTTTACCTTGATTTCACCTGCAGCTGGACTCGGGCTGGGGCAACTTCACCCGGATGTGGCTGCCATTGCAGTCAATGGGTGGAGTACGGAATGTCTTCCGTTGTGTCCGACGCGTGGTCAGCTGAGGACTTCAATTTCACTTAGACTGCCAGTGTCCTTGTGGACTGCATTAGGATTTAGTATTGCCAACTACATGTTTCCTTTCTGTGATGAAAGGCATTCGTGTCCATTTCCCTTGCTGCCTAGTCGCTCAAGATGAGTGGCTAGCAGCACATTGACGAGAACGAGCTGGTCAGCACCATACTCATGATCTCGTTCACTTTGCAATTTGCACGACACAGAGTATATCAATACATTTGGCTGCTACTTCCGTGCGGGTTGGCCCCCTGCATTGTCGTGTGTTTCCTGTGTTGCTTCAAAATCCCCGGGCTATACTACAACAACACACGATACGCAAATCGAATAAGACTTTACGGGCGAAAACTTCTTCGGTACTATTACTTTAGTTGTAACGGGGTACGTAGCACTAAGTGTACCCTGGTTACATGAAGTGTGACACTTCACACTTCAGGAGTATGACATGTCATACTCCGGGATATTTGGTACAAGGTACCAAGGTCATTCAAAACCAACCATTGGTTAAATGACATTGCATTTCTATAGGTAACTGATAGTTTGTATTAACCACAAACTTAACCTACCTATAAATATACTCAGTTTACAATCTACCTTATTTAGGTCACTTCGCTCTCTTTAATTAAAGAGGGGACCAGTGAACTGCCGTTCACTGAGAGTTTGTATACTCTCGGAAGATAACTTCCTCTAGCGCAAGGTGCTGTGTGACCCCGTCACACTTGGTAGCACTTGTAGTCAATCCACGCCATCGCGGGTAGACTACCTGAACCTCCGAAGTTCGTTGCCATGGATAGGAACGACTTCTCCCATATGAACGACTCTCAGTTCGAGTCGGTTCGGAAGATGGCAGGCATCGTCGGGATGGAGGCCCTGCAGAGCCTGGTGGTATCAACACCGGCTGAGCAGCTCGAGCGCGTCAATGCATTCGACGCGTACGAGCAGGGCCTCATCGCGCATGTGCGGGAGAACCTGCAGGCTCCGGCGGCGGGAGCAAACCCGCCTCACCCGAAGCCAATACGGCTGAAGGTAAAGCCGTATGAAGGGAAGGAAGGCGAGAACCTTCACTTCTGGGTCCGAGAAGTAGAGCTTGCGATGGACGCGGCTCTGATCTCGACCGAGCAACTGCGTGTTGCTTTTGCACTCTCCAACCTTAGCGGTCGTGCTAAGAGTTGGGTGTACACTCGGGAAGCGACATCCCCTGGATGTTTCACATCCTGGGCTCAGCTGTGCGAACAGCTCCGAGCCGCGTTCCTCCCGGCGAACTACGAGTACCGCCAGCGTTCGCGCTTCCTCGCGTGTAAACAAGGAAGACGCGAACTGCACGAGTATGTGCAAGAGATACGGGAGCTCACGGCGTCCCTAGTGGGAAACCCACTCAATGAACACATCAAGATGACTGTGTTCATGGACGGCCTTCGAGTGGGCCCCGCACGCACTCAGCTGTTCCGGGTGCAGGCAAACACCCTTGAAGAGGCGATTCAAGTGGCTCTTCAAGAAGAATACAGCCATCGCCAGGCGCGTACGCCGGCCTCAGCGTGGCCTGGGAGTTCCTTGTCGGCTCCCGGTCGAACAAGCCCCAACGGACCAGTTCCCATGGAACTCGGGTCCGCCGAACAGCGTGACATCCGCTGCTTCGGCTGTGGGAAGATGGGCCACTTCAAGCGCGACTGTCCCGCGGAAAGACTCCGCAGACGGTCCTTCCCCAAGCCCGTCCTCAAGGGTCGCTGGCAGAAGCCAGGATCCCGGGGACAGGGGAACGCAGGGAGCCAGTAGGGGCGGGGCGCCCTACTGGGGAAGAACTAAGTGCACGCGGCAGCCCGCGCCGGCCGAGTTGAAGAATTGCGCGAAATTTTGCTGGCTGATGCCTCACAAGCCATGACGTTGGACAAGTACGAACTCACACCGCTCCACTGGGCCTGCGACCGCGGAGAGACAGCGGCTGCGCGTCTACTTTTGCAGTACGGCGCGGACGTCGACGCCGTGG
>NW_003303757.1:5799298-5801632 GCF_000142945.1 Phytophthora infestans T30-4 | reverse complement strand
CTGGTCTCGACATGGATTCCATATGAGATGATCCTGGGCATGCCCCGGCTTGAGAAGCACGACCCCTGGATCGACTGGCGAGGCAAGGCAATCGGTGCCAGCCGCCCTGCGCAGTCCGACAGAGCATTGGTGAGTCATGTTCCCACCTCTGTCAGGACCCGGGGCGCCCGCGAGGGCTGCCAGGGTACCAAAGCATCCGGCAGATGCTTGGGAGTCGTCGACGTATATGACGACTCCGAGGATGTTTTGATGGTGGCCGCGCCCAGAAGAGGCGCCGGCCAAGTGGGTAACTTAGGTCCACAGGCGGGTAACTTAGTTCCGCAGACAGCTGCAGCTGTCATGAACACTGAGAACAGCGTGTTCAGAGTGGGTAACAGAGTTCCACTCACGGTCGCCCAGACCATAACTGAAGAGGAAGACGTCGGATACGCTTCCTGTGTGGGTAACACAGTGCCACACGCGGTCGCCCAGACCTTAACTGAAGAGGAAGGCGTTGAACACGCTTCCTGTGTGGGTACAACAGTACCACACGAGGCCACGAGTGCCTCGGATGTCGTAGCGACGACATCCCTAGACGTGGGCAGCAAAGCTCCCCGTCACAGAAGCCGTCGGCAAAGACGCCGCCGCCGCCTCAAGTCGGATCCGAACTTCGTTCCGATCGACGTCGCTTCAAGCGACTCGGAGTCCAGGGCCCGGGCTCCTCCGACAAGGCCGGTGGAAGAGTGCTATCACATCTTCGATAGCGAGACGGGTTTACCCGTCAAGACATCTGGTGTCCACTTGGAACAGTTGCCAGAGGTTGCAGAGATACTGAACCTCGAGGAAATGACGGCTGAGTCTTTCCTGGCCAGCGCAAGGCTGGAGAGATCGCTGAGATGGTACTCATAAGACCTGAGACCACTCAGGAGGAGCTGAACTCCTCCTCTGTCTTGGACGAGAACGTCCTGGAAGACATGAACAAGCAGCGTCAGGCGCGCTTGGGTTCTGAGATTCTCAAGAACCCCAAGGATCCGGTGTATCCTTTGGTGACGGAGTATGCGGACGTGGTGAATAAACACCCACCGACCCAACTCCCACCGGATCGAGGCGTACGGCACGAGATTGATCTCGTGCCCGGCACAAAGTATTGTGTCACGAGGCAATGGCCTCTCCCGCGCGAACAGTGCGAGGTCATTGATGCCTTCTTCGCCGCGAAAGCGAAGGCAGGCATGGTGCGGGAGTCGAAATCCCCGCACTCGACGCCGACTTTCTGCGTTCGTAAGCCGAACGGAAAGTGGCGTCTGGTTCACGCTTATAACAAGCTGAACAACGCAACGGTGCCGGCCCAAACACCGATCCCACGAAAGGATGTGTTGTTGAACAACATGGCCGGGAGCGTACTGTACAGTGCGCTGGATTTGGTAGACGGATACTACCAAATCCTGATGCGAGAGAGTGACATCCCGCTCACCGCGGTAAGCACTCCAAGCGGCATGCTTTGGGAGTGGCTCGTCATGCCGCAGGGCTTGTCTAACGCCCCGGCGACGTTCAATCGCCTGGTGACGCAATTGTTCCGCCCTTTGCGTACCTTCGTACAGACGTACTTTGACGACATTTTCGTCCATAGCCGTGCCGAGGGAGGCAAGACGGCCATGGAGGTGCATCTAGGACACCTCCGTCGAGTGTTGGACGTGATGCGAGCGAACAAGCTCTACGCCAACATCGACAAGTGCGTTTTCGCGTCACCAGAGATCAAAGTTCTCGGTTGCTTCGTAAGCAACGTGGGCGTTCGGGCTGACCCAGACAAGGTCAAGGCCATAGCAGTATGGCCGACGCCCCGATCCCAGAAGGATCTTCGAAAGTGGTTG
This sequence comes from Phytophthora infestans T30-4, assembly GCF_000142945.1. NCBI lineage: Eukaryota > Oomycota > Peronosporomycetes > Peronosporales > Peronosporaceae > Phytophthora > Phytophthora infestans. The sequence continues at coordinate 5,799,785 of NW_003303757.1, read as the reverse complement.
GGTTTGGCCAACTACCTTCACAAGTACAGCGCTGGGTACGCGGGCTTCGCTAAGCCTTTGTCGAGCCTCCTTCAGAAGGACGTCGACTGGCGCTGGGAGCAAGAGCACCAGGATGCTTTTGACAGCATCAAGGCCAGTCTCCAAGAGGCCCCTGTCCTGGCTCTGCCGGACGAGACGAAGCCGTTTAGCGTCGTCTGCGATGCCTCCGATTACGCCATCGGGTGTGCATTGCTGCAGGACGACACGGCTGGACAGGAACGAGTCATCTCATTCCAGTCCAGGCAGCTCAAAGCCGCCGAGCGGAACTACCCTGTCCATGACAAGGAGCTCCTGGCAATGAAATATGCCCTTGTGAAGTTCCGTGTTCACCTTCTGGGCTCTACGCCCTTTGTGATCTACACAGACCACGCGTCCTTGAGGACGGCGACTAACTCGCACTCACCTCTCCCAACGGATGGCGAGGTGGCTGTCCTCTCGCGGAATAGTG
>NW_003303757.1:5796332-5797737 GCF_000142945.1 Phytophthora infestans T30-4 | reverse complement strand
CTCGAGCGAGGCCGTCACAGTCGTCGACGAGGCGTCGGAGCAGGCACCAAGCCTCGGTCGGGACGGCAAGGCTGCGGTCAAGACCGTACGCCGGAGGGGCTCCATACGAACGGACCCCGGCGCCATACGCCGAGTACGCTGAGTACGCCGGGTACGCACCATACGCGTACGTCTGGGAGTGTGTCGCAGGCGGCTCCGGACGTGGCAACAAAGCCTCGATCCGTCGGATCATGCGAAAGGCCTCGTCCAGATCGGACGAAGAGGCCCGGCGGTCCACCCGCAGGTGCAGGCTCGCGACCTCTCGCTCCACCAGGTCCAGGTGACCCGCAAGACGAGCGAGCTCGCCCTGATTCCCGGCCTGGGCGGCAGCATTACCGCCAGTCCCAAGGCCAAGTGCAATCTCAAGCACGAGGAGACGTTGACGGAGGCGGTCAACCTCAGGGTCCCGTGTCGGACCCGCAGTCGGAGCACTCGAACGAGAGTGGCTCTCGGGAGGCGCCGAGTACTCGTACTCGTACGAGGGCACCTCCGCCCCTGCTTGACCGGAATGGAGAAGTCCACTTCCACGTGAAGCGGATCCTCCAGAAGCAACGGCGTCGCGGTAAGCGACAGCTCCTCGTGAAGTGGAGGGGTTATGCCAACTCCGAGAACTCGTGGGAGCCGATTGAACGGCTCCTGATTGACTGCCCGAAGGCTGTCGCAATCTGGGAACAGAAGCGGCGTCAGCTTCATAAGTAGTTTGGGGGCTTCTTGCCCGAACGGGGTACGGATGATGAATACATACCCGTAACCCGCGCTCATCGTGAGCGCTAGAAGCCCGCGCGCTTCAGGATGTCCCTTGGCAGCATACGCTTGCTGATCAAGTGTGCAAACCTCACACGAAGATCACGCTGGTCCAGGATGTGGGACAGCTGCTGATCTTCATGGAGTTCCCCATAACTCCGTGGGCGAGTACTTGAGAGTCTCCACCCACGCCCAGAACATGTCCTCACAAGAACTCCATGTGGGACAGCTCTCGGGCATAACCCAGGGGTATCCCCAAACAGGATAGAGACCACCCCGGGTCTCGGGCTTCTTACGACAAGTCGTGAAGTCCTTAAGGGGAATGCGGTGTGGCGCGAGAAGCACACACCGAGCAGCCTCCACGTTGTCGACGAACAACTGTTCTTTCTGAACAAGGGCTCGTTCATAGATGCCCCTAGAAGTGCGGCCGCCCACAAGGCCACGAGGAGCGACAAGAAGCTCTAAGAAGAGGTCAGCCCCAGAGCTCTCCTCGGGAGGCCAATACCCTCTTGAGTTGATGGCAGCTCCCTGGCTGACGGGTGCCGCCACCGAACCCCCACGCACACGCTGGGCAGCTTGGAAATCCTCCTGCTGCTGGTCGAGGTCATTCGAGACCTCCCGG
>NW_003303757.1:5794360-5795187 GCF_000142945.1 Phytophthora infestans T30-4 | reverse complement strand
CACTTCGCTCTCTTTAATTAAAGAGGGGACCAGTGACCTGCCGTTCACTGAGAGTTTGTATACTCTCGGAAGATAACTTCCTCTAGCGCAAGGTGCTGTGTGACCCCGTCACATTAGTACTTACGGTTTGTTAGTACAATACACGTTTGCATGCTCATCAACGCTCCCTCTCATACATAACACCTCTTTTTATAAAGTTGCTGATTAAAAAAGAAGGACTCGCTTTGTCTGGTAGGAGCTATTGGTATCGCCAACGGTCCTTGCTGGACAAACCAATTGTAAACGTGTTTACCTAGAATTTCTACTTCAAATGAACAAATAATGCTAATTACTCTTTAATTTAGGACTGATGCACTCTCGTTAATATAATGCAATTTTTGCAGTATCTCTTGAGGCTAACGTATTAGACTTTCTCAGCCTACGCGTACCTAGTATCTCATTTCCAAATTTATTCCTTCTCCAGTTGAGCAGCACGCCTGGTGGCTCGCTTTTTTTCTAATGTAAATCACCCTGATGAGATATTCTAACTGAGAATAATAGTAGATAAAGGGTTAAATTATTATCACTGAGAATTATATTATTAAGCGTTATACGTCATTATAGAGTATGTGAAAACTTTAATTTTTAGAGTACTATACATCGCATGTGTGACTCGTAAGCTTAGTGACTTTGTCGTTTGTTGACCACATGTTACCTTCGCCGCCACGGTGAGCTCACGTACGAACCCTCTTCCTTCGTCGCTGTGAGTGCGGAAAATCTGGGTGAAGGTGGCTCCCAGATTGCTACGGGGTGGAGCCACTTTCCTATTAGATTCTGGGATGTCGTCC
>NW_003303757.1:5772180-5773974 GCF_000142945.1 Phytophthora infestans T30-4 | reverse complement strand
ACCGGTAAGCGAGCTCACTGTAGCTGATGCAAAACGTCTTGGGGTCTCTTGATGTGGCATGAAGGCATGAAGGCCCCACAAAGCAATGTTTGTATTGTGGAGCGTGCGCTGTTCCTATGGCAAGAAAAAACATCTGCAGTTTGCCTTTGAGTATTACTACACGGGTGGACGGTGTGATTTTACGGATCTACCGCGATACCGACTATGACAAGCTGGCGGTGGTACACGTACTGTAGGGTTTACAATGGGGGGCTTCAAACCCATGTCACATTTCTGAACGGGGATGCTCCGGGGACGATTTGGTGCGACCAAGATGATAAGCTGCTAAAGAACTCGATGGATCTGCAACCGGTAAGCGAGCTCACTGTAGCTGATGCAAAACGTCTTGGGGTCTTTGAGGGCATGAAGGCATGAAGGCCCCACAAAGCAATGTTTGTATTGTGGAGCGTGCGCTGTTCCTATGGCAAGAAAAAACATCTGCAGTTTGCCTTTGAGTATTACTACACGGGTGGACGGTGTGATTTTACGGATCTACCGCGATACCGACTATGACAAGCTGGCGGTGGTACACGTACTGTAGGGTTTACAATGGGGGGCTTCAAACCCATGTCACATTTCTGAACGGGGATGCTCCGGGGACGATTTGGTGCGACCAAGATGATAAGCTGCTAAAGAACTCGATGGATCTCCAACCGGTAAGCGAGCTCACTGTAGCTGATGCAAAACGTCTTGGGGTCTTTGAGGGCATGAAGGCATGAAGGCCCCACAAAGCAATTTTTGTATTGTGGAGCGTGCGCTGTTCCTATGGCAAGAAAACACATTTGCAGTTTGCCTTTGAGTATTACTACACGGGTGGACGGTGTGATTTTACGGATCTGCCGCGATACCGACTATGACAAGCTGGCGGTGGTACACGTACTGTAGCTTTTACAATGGGGGCTTCAAACCCATGTCACATTTCTGAACGGGGATGCTCCGGGGACGATTTGGTGCGACCAAGATGATAAGCTGCTAAAGAACTCGATGGATCTCCAACCGGTAAGCGAGCTCACTGTAGCTGATGCAAAACGTCTTGGGGTCTTTGAGGGCATAAAGGCATGAAGGCCCCACAAAGCAATGTTTGTATTGTGGAGCGTGCGCTGTTCCTATGGCAAGAAAAAACATTTGCAGTTTGCCTTTGAGTATTACTACACGGGTGGACGGTGTGATTTTCCGGATCTACCGCGATACCGAATAGACAAGCTGGCGGTGGTACACGTACTGTAGCTTTTACAATGGGGGCTTCAAACCCAGGTCACATTTCTGAACGGGGATGCTCCGGGGACGATTTGGTGCGACCAAGATGATAAGCTGCTAAAGAACTCGATGGATCTCCAACCGGTAAGCGAGCTCACTGTAGCTGATGCAAAACGTCTTGGGGTCTTTGAGGGCATGAAGGCATGAAGGCCTCACAAAGCAATGTTTGTATTGTGGAGCGTGCGCTGTTCCTATGGCAAGAAAAAACATTTGCAGTTTGCCTTTGAGTATTACTACACGGGTGGACGGTGTGAATTTTACGGATCTGTCGCTATACCGACTATGACAAGCTGGCGGGGGTACACGCACTGTAAGTTTTTACAATGGGGGGCTTCAAACTCTCAGTCACATTTTCTGAACGGGGATGCTTCGGGGGACGATTTGGTGCGACCAAGTATGATTAAGCTGCTAAGAACTCGATGGATCTTACAACCGGGTAAGCGAGCTCACTGTAGCTGATGCAAAACCTCTTGGGGGGCCTTTTCAGTGTACCCTACT
>NW_003303757.1:5755354-5756637 GCF_000142945.1 Phytophthora infestans T30-4 | reverse complement strand
GCTCACTGTAGCTGATGCAAAACGTCTTGGGGGCTTTTCAGTGTACCCTAATGCCGCTGTCTTTGAGGGCATGAAGGCATGAAGGCCCCACAAAGCAATGTTTGTATTGTGGAGCGTGCGCTGTTCCTATGGCAAGAAAAAACATTTGCAGTTTGCCTTTGAGTATTACTACACGGGTGGACGGTGTGATTTTACGGATCTGCCGCGATACCGACTATGACAAGCTGGCGGTGGTACACGTACTGTAGCTTTTACAATGGTGGGCTTCAAACCCATGTCACATTTCTGAACGGGGATGCTTCCGGGAAGATATTGTTGCGCACCCCCAAAGCTAAAAAACCTTCCCTAAAAAACCCCCGGGGAGATCTCCCAGCGCGAAAGCGAGCTCCCTGTAACTGAGAGAAAACTCTTGGGTCTTTGAGGCATGAAGCCCCACAAGCAATGTTTGTATTGTGGAGCGTGCGCTGTTCTATGGCAAGAAAAAACATTTGCAACTTGCCTTTGAGTATTACTACACGGGTGGACGGTGTGATTTTACGGATCTGCCGCGATACCGACTATGACAAGCTGGCGGTGGTACACGCACTGTAGGTTTTACTATGAGGGCTTGAAAAAACCATGTCATATTTCTGAACGGGGATGCTCCGGGGAAGATTTGGTGCGACCAAGATGATAAGCTGCTAAAGAACTCGATGGATCTCCAACCCGGAAAGCGAGCTCACTGTAGCTGATGCAAAACGTCTTGGGGGCTTTTCAGTGTACCCTACTAGCGCCGTCGTTCTTTGAGGGCATGTAGGGCATGAAGGCCCCCACAAGCATGTTTTGTATTTGTGGAGGCGTGCGCTGTTTCTCTATGGTCAGAAAAAAACAATTGGCAGTTTGCCCTTGAGTAATACTACACGCGGTGGAACGCGTGTGAATTTACGGATCTGCCGCGATACCGACTATGACCAGCTGGCGGTGGTACACGTACTGTAGCTTTTACAATGGGGGCTTCAAACCATGTCACATTTCTGAACGGGATGCTCCGGGGACGATTTGGTGCGACCAAGATGATAAGCTGCTAAAGAACTCGATGGATCTCCAACCGGTAAGCGAGCTCACTGTAGCTGATGCAAAACGTCTTGGGGTCTTTGAGGGCATGAAGGCCTCACAAAGCAATGTTTTGTATTGTGGAAGCGTGCGCTGTTCCTATGGCCAAGAAAAAACATTTTGCAGCTTGCCCTTTGAGTTATTACTACACGGGTGGGACCGTGTGATTTTTACTGATTCTTGCCGCGATA
>NW_003303757.1:5743772-5746655 GCF_000142945.1 Phytophthora infestans T30-4 | reverse complement strand
GAGGGCATGAAGGTCCACAAAGCAATCTTTGTATAGTGGAGCGTGCGCTGTTCCTATGGCAAGAAAAAACATTTGCAGTTTGCCTTTGAGTATTACTACACGGGTGGACGGTGTGATTTTACGGATCTACCGCGATACCGACTATGACAAGCTGGCGGTGGGACACGTACTGTAGCTTTTACAATGGGGGCTTCAAACCCATGTCACATTTCTGAACGGGGATGCTCCGGAAACGATTTGGTGCGACCAAGATGATAAGCTGCTAAAGAACTCGATGGATCTCCAACCGGTAAGCGAGCTCACTGTGGCTGATGCAAAACGTCTTGGGGTCTTTGAGGGCTTGAAGGCATCAAGGCCGCACGAAGCAATGGTTCTATTGGGGGAGCGTCCGCTGTTCCTATGGGCAAGGGAAAACATTTGCAGTTTGCCCTTTGAGTATTACTACACGGCGTGGACGGTGGTGATTTTACCGGTCTGCGGCGATACCGACTATGACAAGCTGGCGGGGGTACACGTACCTGTAGCTTTACAATGAGACTTCAAACCCATGTCACATTCTGATCGGGGATGCTCCGGGGACGATTTGGTGCGCCCAAGATGATAAGCTGCTAAAGATCTCGATGGATCTCCAACCCAATACGCGAGCTCACTGTAGCTGATGCAAAACGTCTTGGGGCTTTGAGGGCATGAAGGCATGAAGGCCCCACAAAGCAATGTTTGTATTGTGGAGCGTGCGCTGTTCCTATGGCAAGAAAAAACATTTGCAGTTTGCCTTTGAGTATTACTACACGGGTGGACGGTGTGATTTTACGGATCTACCGCGATACCGACTATGACAAGCTGGCGGTGGTACACGCACTGTAGATTTTACAATGGGGGCTTCAAACCCATGTCACATTTCTGAACGGGGATGCTCCGGGGACGATTTGGTGCGACCAAGATGATAAGCTGCTAAAGAACTCGATGGATCTCCAACCGGTAAGCGAGCTCACTGTGGCTGATGCAAAACGTCTTGGGGTCTTTGAGGGCTTGAAGGCATGAAGGCCCCACAAAGCAATGTTTGTATTGTGGAGCGTGCGCTGTTCCTATGGCAAGAAAAAACATTTGCAGTTTGCCTTTGAGTATTACTACACGGGTGGACGGTGTGATTTTACGGATCTACCGCGATACCGACTATGACAAGCTGGCGGTGGTACACGTACTGTAGGTTTTACAATGGGGGCTTCAAACCCATGTCACATTTCTGAACGGGGATGCTCCGGGGACGATTTGGTGCGACCAAGATGATAAGCTGCTAAAGAACTCGATGGATCTCCAACCGGTAAGCGAGCTCACTGTAGCTGATGCAAAACGTCTTGGGGTCTTTGAGGGCATGAAGGCCCCACAAAGCAATGTTTGTATTGTGGAGCGTGCGCTGTTCCTATGGCAAGAAAAAACATTTGCAGCTTGCCTTTGAGTATTACTACACGGGTGGACGGTGTGATTTTACGGATCTGCCGCGATACCGACTATGACAAGCTGGCGGTGGTACACGCACTGTAGGTTTTACAATGAGGGCTTGAAAAAACCATGTCATATTTCTGAACGGGGATGCTCCGGGGACGATTTGGTGCGACCAAGATGATAAGCTGCGAAAGAACTCGATGGATCTCCAACCGAAAAGCGAGCTCACTGTGGCTGATGCAAAACGTCTTGGGGTCTTTGAGGGCATGAAGGCATGAAGGCCCCACAAAGCAATGTTTGTATTGTGGAGCGTGCGCTGTTCCTATGGCAAGAAAAAACATTTGCAGTTTGCCTTTGAGTATTACTACACGGGTGGACGGTGCGATTTTACGGATCGGCCGCGATACCGACTATGACCAGCTGGCCGTGGGACACCGCACGGTATGTTTTTACAATGGGGGCTTCAAACCCATGTCACATTTCTGAAACCGGGATGCTCCAGGGGACCATTTGGTGCGACCAAGATGATAAACTGCTAAAGAACTCGATGGATCTCCAACCGGTAAGCGAGCTCACTGTGGCTGATGCAAAACGTCTTGGGGTCTTTGAGGGCTTGAAGGCATGAAGGCCCCACAAAGCAATGTTTGTATTGTGGAGCGTGCGCTGTTCCTATGGCAAGAAAAACATTTGCAGTTTGCCTTTGAGTATTACTACACGGGTGGACGGTGTGATTTTACGGATCTACCGCGATACCGACTATGACAAGCTGGCGGTGGTACACGCACTGTAGATTTTACAATGGGGGCTTCAAACCCATGTCACATTTCTGAACGGGGATGCTCCGGGGACGATTTGGTGCGACCAAGATGATAAGCTGCTAAAGAACTCGATGGATCTCCAACCGGTAAGCGAGCTCACTGTGGCTGATGCAAAACGTCTTGGGGTCTTTGAGGGCTTGAAGGCATGAAGGCCCCACAAAGCAATGTTTGTATTGTGGAGCGTGCGCTGTTCCTATGGCAAGAAAAAACATTTGCAGTTTGCCTTTGAGTATTACTACACGGGTGGACGGTGTGATTTTACGGATCTACCGCGATACCGACTATGACAAGCTGGCGGTGGTACACGCACTGTAGGTTTTACAATGGGGGCTTCAAACCCATGTCACATTTCTGAACGGGGATGCTCCGGGGACGATTTGGTGCGACCAAGATGATAAGCTGCGAAAGAACTCGATGGATCTACAACCGGTAAGCGAGCTCACTGTGGCTGATGCAAAACGTCTTTGGGTCTTTGAGGGCATGAAGGCATGAAGGCCCCACAAAGCAATGTTTGTATTGTGGAGCGTGCGCTGTTCCTATGGCAAGAAAAAACATTTGCAGTTTGCCTTTGAGTATTACTACACGGGTGGACGGTGTGATTTTACGGATCTACCGCGATACC
>NW_003303757.1:5727624-5742881 GCF_000142945.1 Phytophthora infestans T30-4 | reverse complement strand
AGCTCACTGTAGCTGATGCAAAACGTCTTGGCGAAAAGAGGGCATGAAGGCGCCACAAAGCAATGTTTGTATCCCTGGAGCGTGCGCTGTTCCTATGGCAAGAAAAACATTTGCAGTTTGCCTTCGAGCATTACTACACGCTACACGCTGATCGAGTTCGATATCTAGCTGCAAGGGCTGTTACCCACAAACCATTGGTGCTACCATGCAATTAGCCACGTATGTACGGAAGGTGCGTATTGTTTGATTGACCATGATCCTCCTCGTGGACGGTGTAATTTTACGGATCTGCTGCGATACCGACCATGACAAGCTGGCGGTGGTACACGCACTGTAGGTTTTACAATGGGGGCCTCACACCCAGGTCACATTTCTGAACGGGGATGCTCCGGGGACGATTTGGTGCGACCAAGATGATAAGCTGCGACAGAACTCGATGAATCTCCAACCGGTAAGCGAGCTCACTGTAGCTGATGCAAAACGTCTTGGGGTCTTTGAGGGCATGAAGGCATGAAGGCCCCACAAAGCAATGTTTGTATTGTGGAGCGTGCGCTGTTCCTATGGCAAGAAAAAACATTTGCAGTTTGCCTTTGAGTATTACTACACGGGTGGACGGTGTGATTTTACGGATCTGCCGCGATACCGACTATGACAAGCTGGCGGTGGTACACGCACTGTAGCTTTTACAATGGGGGCTTCAAACCCATGTCACATTTCTGAACGGGGATGCTCCGGGGACGATTTGGTGCGACCAAGATGATAAGCTGCGAAAGAACTCGATGGATTTCCAACCGGTAAGCGAGCTCACTGTAGCTGATGCAAAACGTCTTAGGGTCTTTGAGGGCATGAAGGCCCCACAAAGCAATGTTTGTATTGTGGAGCGTGCGCTGTTCCTATGGCAAGAAAAAACATTTGCAGTTTGCCTTTGAGTATTACTACACGGGTGGACGGTGTGATTTTACGGATCTGCTGCGATACCGACCATGGCAAGCTGGCGGTGGTACACGCACCGTAGGTTTTACGATGGGGGCTTCAAACCCATGTCACATTTCTGAACGGGGATGCTCCGGGGACGATTTGGTGCGACCAAGATGATAAGCTGCTAAAGAACTCGATGGATCTCCAACCGGTAAGCGAGCTCACTGTAGCTGATGCAAAACGTCTTGGGGTCTTTGAGGGCATGAAGGCATGAAGGCCCCACAAAGCAATGTTTGTATTGTGGAGCGTGCGCTGTTCCTATGGCAAGGAAAAACATTTGCAGTTTGCCTTTGAGTATTACTACACGGGTGGACGGTGTGATTTTACGGATCTGCCGCGATACCGACCATGACAAGCTGGTGGTGGTACACGCACGGTATGTTTTACAATGGGGGCTTCAAACCCATGTCACATTTCTGAACGGGGATGCTCCGGGGACGATTTGGTGCAACCAAGATGATAAGCTGCTAAATAACTCGATAGATCTCCATACGGTAAGCGAGCTCACTGTAGCTGATGCAAAACGTCTTGGGATCTATGTGCAACAATAGATTCCAGAGTTGACCGGATTGCCGTAGGCCGTACAGACCTTTCTTGAGGTGAAACGCGAGCTCCTTCTTGGTCCCCACGTCCAGTAACTTGAGCAAGTTCTCCGCGACCTGTATACCTAACGGAATGTGCAGTAGGATCTCGATGTTGGCCTTCTTGTCAGCCTTCATGTACACACTCGTGCGGCAACCAATATCGATTTTCCGGACGTCATTTTAAGCACGACAGTGAATGTGAGCATGTAGTCGACTCTGTACTCCTGTTGATCGCCACGCGCCACCAAGCGCCACCGAGCGCGCCTTGTAGTGCTCAATAGTGCCATCCGCATGCGTCTTCAGCCTGAAAACCCACTTGAACTGCAGCAGCTTTGCGTTCCTTGGCTTCTTGAAGATCTTTCACGTACCGCTCTGCTCGAGCGCCTCAATCTCTTTCCGGATCGCTTGCTTCCACTGCTCAGCGCGCGGGTCCATCATCGCATCATAATAGCGCTTCGGGTCCTTGACGACCATCTAGCAACAGGCTCGGGCTTGGCATCCCTATATCTTGTGCGTGGACCCGTGTTGTCCGTGTTGGTTGGAACATGTTCTTCCCCAACTCCTTCCGACTTTGCAGCATCTTTGACCGGTGCCTTCTTCTTCTGTCTGGTCTTCGTCGACCTTCTTTCCGACTTACCATTCGACTTCGTGCTCTTTGCCGACTTCGCGGGTACTGGTACATCGACTTGTGGTGCCGGCCCCTTCCGGTTCGAAGCCTCCTCGCGCTCCTCCACCGCGCAACGCAGATCCGGGTCCTCGCGCTCCAGTTGCGCTTGTAGCTGTGCGCTCTGCTTATTATCCAACGTCTCGACGTTCTTGATGTACTGTGTAGTGATGACGATCCTATCCTTGGGTAAGTATACTTTGTACCCCTTGGTCTCGTCATTCTTATCGACAATCATTCCGACCTGCGCGCGCGGTTTCCGTGACTTCTTTCCTGGGTCACGGTACGCCGTGCACGGACTACCAAAGGTCACCACGTCCGACAAGCTCGGCACAGTACCGGTCAACATCTCCAACGGAGACTTTCTCTTAGTATTTTCACTGCAGGAGCTGCGGTTCAACACATACGTCGCGTACTCCACCCCATCGCCCCAAAAGTACAGCGGAAGTCCACTCGCAAACAGCATGCATCTTGCCATGTTTAACACAGTTCTGTGCATCCTCTCGACCTTGTCATTGGAAGCTTGGTTCTTAGCCTCACCGATCTGTCGTCTCACGCTCGTGGCCTTGCAGAATGGGTCAACGTTAACGTACTCCTTACCACCATCGGTACGGAGCACGTGGATCCTGCAGTTGAATCTTTTTTCGAAATACACTAAGAAGTGTTCAAACTCCTTCGTCGCTTCGACCTTGTTCTTGGCCAAGAACACGCGCACATAGTTGGTCGAGTAGTCGACAAAGTTTATCAGATATTGGTTGCCACGGCGGTCGTTAGGAGTCATCGGTCCTTTGATGTCGCTGCCAATGTCTCCACCAATTTTATCTGTCGGTGCGTTGGAGCTCGTGTCCTTCTTGGGCTGGTTATTCTTGCTCTGCTTTCCCTGCGCACAGGTCAAGCAGTTCGGACGGGTCCTGTCCGTCAGCAGGATACCAGACCCTGCAGTATCAGCCATGCGCTCCACGGTGTCGTACGCAATGTGCCCCAACCTCTTATGCAGCGCTAGCAGCGTTGTTTCAGTCACCGCGTCACCGAGTGCTTCACCGGCTTCGCGAGCTGCAGCATTCACCACGTGAACGCGTGCCTCCGTGGTCTTCTCACCCATAACGTCTACCATGAGAACGCCATTGCGCCTGTGCATCTCGAACACACGTACGCGATCTTCTTCACGTATGGCGTAGCTCTTGCTGTCGTGTCATTCAAGATACACATCACGGTCCTCAAGTCTTCCGTAACTTACGATGTTATCCATCCGGTTGTCCGCGTAGTACACCTCGGACATGTCGATAGCAGCTTCCTTTCCGTCAACAATCGTGCGTAACTTAACTGTGCCGACCTTTGTGACGTGCACCTCACCGCCATTTGCAGCTCTGCACACCTTGTCACATGCGACCGGATCGCACAAGATGTTCGGGTCCTTTACAAGGTGTACGCTGAGTCCGCTGTCCATGATCCACGAGTCTGAGCTTGAAGCCGCCTCACTTGTCACAGCCAGCGCGACCCTGGTCGATGCCACAGCACCTCCCTTGTTCTTCTGCGGGCAGTTAACTTTCAAATGCCCGACTTCTCCACATTCATGACAAGTGCGTGTTTCTCCGCTGCCAATACGAGCGACGAATCCGTCACCACGTCCGTTTTGGTACTTCCATGGACGCGACCACCTCGTCCGTGGCCACCGCGATTGCTCTTGCTACACCCTTTGCCGTTTCCTAACTTTGCTGAGCTGGCTTCGTATCCGATCGCGAACGAAATTAGCTCCGCGGCTTGCTGCAGATGATCCGTGTGCTGCGAGTTGAGACGCGTCAGCATCGCCCTCTGAAGGTATCCAGGTGCGGACTTGCATAAGCACTGCAAGACGCATTGCTCGGAGTTACCGGACCGTTCAGCCACGTACACTAAGTACTGGTAGTGCTCGGGTCATGACCTGGACGATTCCCCTTCGCCATCAGCTCAATGCCCTTGCCGACGGGATCGGTGTCATGTACAGAACCAACATGCTGATCATGACGTATTCAAGAGAGTTGGAGACTGCCGTCCAACCGGGCATCATCTTCTGGAGGTACATTAGCGCTGTGCCCTCGAGTTTGCTATTGTGTGCGAGTATCTTGAACTCCTCCGGCCAGTCTCCTCCGCTCATTTGCACCAAGTCGCTGACGGAACCGCAGCCCCCACGCCTTAAAGTCGACACCGACGCCAGCATATGTCTCCTTCCCCGAGAACTTCGAGAATCCGGGCCACTCCAGGTCTCTCGGTTTCGGGACCTTGACTCCAAAGTTCACCGGTGGTACGGCAGGCTGCGCCACGTACGGCGACGGCACTTCTTGTTGCGGCGGCTGGTGTTGCGGGGGCGTGCGCGGAGGTGCAGGTGCCGTCGTTGTCATCGGTGTATTCAGTGAGCCTATTCTCATCTGACGATCGCGTGCTCTGATGAAGTCCGTGAAAGCGCTGGACCCGTCGCACAAGTTCTCGGAGGGTGGCGTGCGCGTCCCTTCGGCGCGACCCTTCAGTTGAATCTCAAGTCTCCTCTGATTGGCCATAAAATCTGATTGTTGCTTTGCCAGCCCTGCGAGGAGTCCTTCGAGGCGATCTAGTCGCTCGGTGCTCGCATCGGAATTCCGACTGCCCCTTGCGTGAGCATCGGACGCACTCGAGACTAAGTGCGGCCCTTCGAACAGCTCGAACGGGTCCGGAGACACGTTAAGGCCGTGCACGTCAGTATCTTGGATCCCACGAGCTGGACTTTGCTGCTGCGAAGTTTTGTCGAGTACGCTTGAGCTCATAACCTGTTGAAGTAGTAGCTTGCTCACGATGATGGAAATTAAGAACTGAGGTTTTTAATGTAAGTTAAAGCTTCACTTTGGATGCTTCTAGATATGCAATGTTGGTTTCCTAACTGCTTTAGAGTGCGACGCTTTGTGTAGTAGGTTCCTAACTGATGCTGCTTGCTGCTTCCGCACATTCTTCGCACCTGCCGTCGTCGTCGACGTTCTGCTAGTTTCAACACAAATCATTGGGTGTTACCATGCAATTAGCCACGCATGTATGGAAGGTACGTATTGTTTGATCGACTATGATCATCCGCGAGGACGGTGTGATTTTACGGATATGCCGTGATACCGACCATGCCAAGCAGGCGGAGGTACACGCACTGTACGGTTTACAGTGGGTGCTCAAACAAACATGTCGCATTCCGAAAGGGGGGTGCTCCAAACAACCTGTCGCATTTCTGAACGGGGGTGCCCCGGGGACGATTTGGTGCGACCAAGAGGATAAGCTGCTATAGATCTCGATGGATCTCCAACCGGTAAGCGAGCTCACCATAGCTGATGCAGAACGTCTTAAAGGCTTAGAGCCTAGCATGTGTACCCTATACTTGACTAAATCATTCTTCATTGCAAGTAGCCCTTTGGCATTCTCTGCAGCCTTGAGCTGGCGAGACTCAAACGCAATCACGCGTCCACGCCCTTCGGCGTCTGCTTGTAGTAAAGCACAGCCGGTTGCAAAATCGAAGGCGTCACAGACGACGCGAAACGAACGATCCGGGTCCGGTAGCGCAAGGATCGGAGCCTGTAGAATGCTATCATCCACGGCCTCAAAGGCTCCTTCGTGCTTGGCATTCCAGCACCCTGGTGCATCCTTTTTAAGGAGATCTGATAATGGCCGAGCCATCTCCGCATAATTTGCGCTGAACTTGTGCAAGTAGTTGGCTAAGCCTAGCCACTTGCGTAAGTCGTTTCGGTTCTTGGGAACCGGCCACTGCACGATGGTCTTGAGTTTGGCAAGACCTGCCCGTAAGCCACGCTTCCCAATGAATTACCCGAGGAAAGGTGTATCCTCAGCGCCAAAGACGCAATTGCCTACGTTGACATACAACTTATTAGTGCGCATGCACTCGAGCACCGCTCGCAAATGGTCAATGGGGCTCTCCACGTCTGACTTTTCGTGCCCTGCACGACTATGGACTAATATATCGTCAAAGTACGTCTGCGTGACGCCCGGTGGGGCCTAAACAGCTACGTCACAAGACGATTGAGCATTGCATGACCAGCCACTCTCACAGCATACCACTCGAAGTACTCACCGCCGTGCGCTGTACAGCGTACAGTCTACCACGTTGCTCTGCAGAATATCCTTGCGAGGAATCGGCGTTTGCGCCGGGATGGTAGCCGCATTTAGCTTGTTGAAAGCGTGAACAATGCGTTACTTGCCGTTCGGCTTTCTGGGAGGACGCCACGAGTGTTCATCCCGTGTACACGCCATTTCGCCACGTACACGCTTCCCATGAGGGCTTTAGCGTCTTTGATGGAGATGCCACCACAATACATTGCCCCCCCCCCCTCCCTCGCCATGTTTCAGCCGTTCGTTTCGCCCGAAGTGCTCCGCTCGCTAGTTTAGAATACTAGCGCGTATGCTGTAACCGAAAATGCACAAAAATGGAAAATATTGACCTTTAACAAGCTTCAGACGTGGATTTGAATTATTATTTTCATGGAGATTTATCGTATCGCTCGCCTACGTGAATGCTGGTCGACCGATCCCTCTTGTCCTAAGTATCCATTCACAAAATACATGACACGTGATCGTTTCAAGCAACTAAGATGGTATTTCGTATTTCTGCTGTCGAAACAACCTCTAACGAGCGGTTCGCAAAGGTGGAGCCGTTTGCATCTCAGTTAAAACAGCATTTTGAAAGTCTCTACTTACCGGATAGCAATGTTAGCGTCGATGAAATGATGATTCGCTTTCATGACGCTCCGCGCACACATTACAAGTGAGAAATAAACCGATTTTAGAAGGATATAAAGTCATGGCGCTATATTCGAAAGGCTATTGCTTCACTTTCGAGTTGGTTTCCCGTGTGGTTGCTACGTCTGTGTCGAAATGTGGTAGGCTAAGCGCTACTGGATGCATTGTAGCTCACTTATGCAGCAAACTTCCGCGGAATATGCATTTTAATTTTTCATGGACAGCTATTTCAGTTCTATTCCACTAAATTAAGCGTTTACGAAATGTTGGCATTGATGCATGTGGAACAGCACCGTCGAACTCTGCACAGTGCCCAAAAGAAATGCGCTTTAGGAATGATAAGACTAGAAAACATGATTGGAATACGATTAGGTCGATGGCAGTAAGCGACGTTCTCGTTATTTTTTATGGATAATGGACCTGTGCAATTATATTGACTGTCATCACGCTGAGGGTACCCACTAGTTGATTGATCGCTAACGAGAACGGCCTACAATTACGTCTGCGAATGGAGCTAGCGGACGGCGCCAATTTGGCGATTCTTTTCGAAAGGACATTGCAATTCCTCGATGCGTCGATGACTACAACCATCACATGAATGGCGTTGACATTGCTGACCAGTATCGAGCGTATTACAAAACGCTGCTTATTTCCTGGGTTCATTTTTTCTTTTGGCTTTTGGACACTACGAATGCGTACATATGTCACCAGAACGTTTGTTCCAGAGCTGACAAAACACCGCTAAACCATCGAGCTTTTCGGCGAGAGCTGGCATGGCAGCTTTTCAATCAGTCAGTCGGATTGTGTAGAAGAGGAAAAAGATCATCTTATGTATCTGCCACTTTTCCAGGAGCAACGAGTGCAATGCAAACTTTGCATTAAAACTGGCGCGCGGCGTCAAATGACAGTAATTTGTGCAGCATGCAATGTGCCACTTTGTGCGTCGTCAAAGCGCAACTGCTTTGCCGAGTACCACAATCAGGTGACTACACTGTAGGTCATCCTTCCTAGAATTGCCTGTCTATGTAGAGAACATAGTTGATACACAAACTAATATGAATATTTGTAATGGTAATACATGCACTATCCAACCGGGCACGAAGAGATAGACCACAAAATCCCCGACAGGGACTAAGTGAGCTCAGTCTTCTTTTTAAGGGGTCAGCCACGCAGATCACTCGTCATCTGCGATGTCTCGCTGAGCACTCAAGTATCTCGCCGTGCAGCGCTCGGATGGTAACGGGCGGGGAGCTCGAGTCCTCACTACCGGCTTTGATAGCACGATTTGTGTATGCATTAGCTTCTTTTACACAATTCCGCTGACCTGAAAAATGTTCTGTGTAGCCCCAGGCGTAGGATCGAAGATCTTCTCCACGGCAAACCGACTGCGATTGGCAACGATGCGTTCGTCAAGCATTTCTCCGCGATGGAGCTTGCGCATTTCAACGGAGAACGCTGCAGCCACGTTTAGTCATAATGATGTTGGCACTCAATAATGCTAGTACCGGCGATTTAACGCGTCGGTCAGCCTCGAGGACATGGTCTTTGAAGTTGTCTGCTTTTTTTCGCAGCTGAAATTCACCACTGCAACTCAGGGTGTCATCATGCTGCTGTCATTTACGAGGTCATAGCGAGAAATCACTTAATGGCAGCCCGGCTTGCCGTGCTTGAGGCTGCTGTCTTGAAGCGCCCAGTAATACACGAACTAACTGGACAAGAAACACAAGAACCAAGAGCGTTGGTTGAAGAGCCACCAGTAAAGCGGACGATGAACCTTACAGCCAGCCTCTCATCGATGTGGTTTAACTGGTACACGCAGCTGTCGCGCATCTGGAAATCCAACGACCGGTTCTTCGACCAGCCACTTTTGAAATAAGTAGATAAGACAGTCACGACAGATGATCCTTTCGGCGTTCATCCCAACCGACACGCAAAAAGCGCGCACCATCGGAGTCAGCGTCTTTGTGCGCATACTCAAGTTCGAAAACGTTTCCATGGACGTGACTTAAGCCAGCATTCTTTCTGATAAGACCGGCAAAACGTTGACGGTCGCGATGGACCGTTTCAGCTACTACTTGGCCACCCACGAAGATAAGCTGGTGTGTAACACGGCCATTTCTTACTTCATAAGCTGGAAGCTTTGGTTCTTCGATGAGCACCCACATATATAATAGTGCCAACGGATCTGACCATACTCAAGCATTGCCTAAAACGTGATAATGGGGGCGTGTGGTTACTAAGAAGACACCTCCTTACACAAATGATGACCTGCACTCACTCATCCGCTATGTCTACAGCACGGCGTCCGTTGCCTCGGACTACGAAGACACTGCGTTGGTATATTTGATGTGGCACTATTTTGGGAGATCCTCGGATCTTGGCTACGTCAGTAAACAGCACAATGCACTGTCAGCAGACAACGTATTATACATACAAATGCTACGGGTATAAACGGTGGAGAAGCAAGGCCTTACCCACATCCCTGATCTCGACGACTTCTTGGCTTGCCCGCTGCACACATTGGCCGTCGCCCTGGTGATGCAGAAGGCGCCGTGCGTGTCCTTGATGAGCCAGCTTCCGTTGCTGGCCGCACCCGCCACTCCGTCTCCGAACGCTGGAGCCCCCCCCCTCTGCTGGAGATGCTGCAGGCTGACCGGCCCCATCCCACCCTCGCTACCTGTCGACTGCGAGTTCGCCATCTGTGTTTGCTTCTCTTGCTGCTAATTCCGCGCTCCATCCAGCAAGCGCAGCTGCTTCAGCACTGGAGAGCACCAGCCAGTCTCAGACGGCGTACAAGCTTACGTGAATCGGTTTTTGAAGTGGGTGGTGGAGGCGGCTGAAGCAATGTGCAGCTTGACATCGCGCCCCTTTTGCAGAGAAAGGGACCAGCACGCCAATGTGGACGATCGCCTCGCAGCACAATGGATATTCGACAAGGGGTCATGGGATATGACCCGGGCGAATTAAGGCTTTGTCTACGTCTTCAGCACGCCCCGTGAAGACAGGAGCGTAGCACGCGTCATGAGTGGCTGGTAGGTTGACAAAGCTCCCGCTGCTGCTGACGTTGGAATGTTTGACCATGGTGCCCAGGGGCGCTTGTTGCGATTGCAGAAGCTGCTGTACGGAGCTGGAGAACACCAGGCTCAACGTGAGTAGCAAGATAATCGGAGTGTTGACTGCTTAGCTGATCAAGTATCCCCCGCAAGTGAAGACGTTGGCGCTGAGGAGTCTGTTCGTTCTCCGTGCAGAGGATTTCTCGAGTGCGACCTGAATTTCTAAAGCTGATATGCTTGCTTGATCATCGGCTTTAGCAGCTATCGTTTCTGTATCTGCTCGTAAAAATGATGAGGAAGAAAAGAAGATCCGTCATCAAGAAAAAACTTCATGTATGCCACCACAAGGCGGTAGTAGGACTTGCACTGGGACTACACTATCCACTGCCTTTACTAAGACTGTGCCTATTTGTCATATTAGCCATAAAATTTTCAGATTCTGTGCATCGGGGCTGCCGTAGCTTAAGCGTTAGAGGAGACGTTCGACTGAAAGAGTCACAGAACATTTTCCGAGGGACACTTACAACCCACGACCAGGGCTCAAAGCCAATACCGTAAATTTTTGCTTCAAAACCAAAAGTATTTATTTACTACCTCCGTCCCACAAGACATTTTTCTTTTTTTGTGCCATTGCGCGTCGTTTACATACGTTATTAGCAGGCTAAAGCATTCATTCGAGCGCTCGTTACGAGCGCTACGTTAACGAGCCACTGGAGAAATATAACATTGTCACAATTTGGGTGATTCTGAGGTGCGACAGGAAAACCTTCGTCACACTCTATGAAGTGACGATTTTTAGTTTTGTTTTCGCAGCTGGAAATTATAAAGCAAGTTAAGCTTCTTCACGCATCTTAACGGATCGCCCAATTATCACAAAGGTAATCTGAAAGATCTAGTTAAAATCGAGCTTAGTGGAACATTAACGTATCGTAAGTTCATTTTCCACCAATCCTAAAGCGAATAATGAAAATACACCAATTAGCTGTAGCTATTAAAAAACGAACTGACCAATCCAATGGTCTTAACACTTTAATGTGTAGCACATTTGAGCCAAATGTTAAATGTCTCGTGGGACGGAGGTAGTACGATTATTGCGGCCAAGCCGTTTAGGGGTAAATGTATCTGTTTAAATATCTAGCCTAGCTAAACCTAATCAAATACATAACGTGTGGCTTTCAGCCAACGTACTAAGATGTCTTGAAAGCTCTCAGACTTATGTACTGATCGTTTGTTAGCTATCTGGGTACTCCGTACCCCTGTGTGCACCACACCGTGTAACCCCTTTACATTTTGTAAAGGACTTGATTTCAGTAGCGATATTTTCATATTTCTGTCAGATTTCCGACAAATATTTGTCGGAAGTCCTCGGGATTCAAACCCTGACCCATATGTAATTAATTGGATAAAATGATGTAAGCTCGGAGCCGTCATTAATAAATAAATATTAAGCACGACACAATCGGAAAATTCTCTCTGTCACAAAACCCCTGTACTATATCCATACCAAAAAATGTATCGAACCGGATGACCTTATCGTACCTATGTATTGTACACAGTTTATCTCAGATAGGTAAAGGGTTTATGGGAGGACATGTCTGATGTGAAATGATGCGAAAGGCCCAAGAGTGGCCAAATAAAATTTTAATAGAACGACAGGAAATGGCCTGAAACGCCTCCTGGGCTGAGAAAAACAATATTTTGTTTTTCTATGCATTTTTGGCATGAAAGTCACTAGCTCATGAGCTAGCAAATTTAACAATGAGGCATAATCGCCACGATCGCCCGAATAATTTTGCATCTATCCGGTAAATAAAGAATGACAACAGCCAGTTATCATCCACTATTGCTTATTGGCGAATTATCTGCTAGTAAAACCGTGCCACTTGTATTTGCGTTAGAATACAGGTATCGCATGGCTTACAGCCTCTCACTTTCAGTCAATCCGTCGCTGACAGCTCACGTTGGCAGTCAGTCTTACGTTTTTCAACGCTACTACGCTGCTCTCCCGTACGGTCTGCACGGTCTTCCAAGCCTCCAGGTCGCCTCCCCCCCCTTTCCAACGGTATAGATCAACTAAAGAGAGCACAAGGTTTCGGTCTTGAGGATGCCTCTTTAAATCGGGCTATCGTTATTGCTTATGCTTGGGTTAGAGGCCTTGTGGCGAAGATCAAGTTTCGTAGACAGCTCAGATCAACAAGAAAGGCGACGGCATACGTGTGTTGAGGTCGACATGACTTTATGCTGCGAGAAGAAGTGAATGCATTAGAATCTAATTTGTTTGACCTTTTTACTAACCTCCTCAAGAACGTTCTGCGCGTAGCCAGGAGACGGGTCTTGGATTGCGTCTGTCTGGAGCAGCTGACGGTGACGTTGGATTTTGGCATTTAGCGTGGTGGCGCTGTGGCCCACTGATGGTGCTTGAGGACCGCGCTCGATCCGCGAGAGTTGATGTTGTGTTTGCCTTTCATTACATGAGCACGGCATTCTCGACGCTCTTCCCCAGCTCAAGAACTCGATCGCGGTAGTCTGCTAAGGTTTAGCTGAGCACGAAGCCGTCGTCCAGAAACAGCTTCATGTACGCGACTAGCAGCTTGGCCTTCGAGCGCTGCTGTTTCGGTGCTTCGACGTACCAGCGTGGCTCTTGTGCGTACACCTCTGTGGCGTCTTCATCTTGAATTTTTTATTTGCGTTTCAGCTACAGGATCACCGTTCAGCTTAGCCTCAAGCATATCCATGCGAGCGTCTTGGCGCTTGGAATTCTCGATAAGGCGTTTAATGACAGCGGCCGGGTGGTCGATGATCTTCTGTTCTTGGCTTGGTTCGATGGGCTTGGATGGTGGGGTGGATGTTTCTATGTTGTCCTTACAGGAATGCTGCGCTCCTGCAAGATGCGTCGGCCAGGCTAAGAGGTCCGGTAGCGTACGTCCAGCCTGCGTAACACAGGTTTCGATTCGGTGCACCGCTGGGCTGTTGGGATTCAAGCCCTTTACGGCGGGATAGTGCCTAGCGACGCAAGCGGTTAGGACATCTAGAACCTTCTGATTGAGGTTGAAGCTCTCCGTCTTTTGCTGATAGCAAGCTGCGACCAAGACTCGTTGGAACTCGGCAATCGCGTCAAGCGTGTCTGTGTCAATACGCTGGACAGGTCTTAGAGAGGGGGAATTTTGTCTGAAAAGAGATGGTGGTTGCTTCGCAGCAAAGGCTCCACCATGTACAAAGGCTGACTTGAAAATGGTAGTGTATTTGTTTGCCAATGCATGTTTAGAGAGTGACTACTAAGATGCTGCTCTTCTGTGTCTGCCCTGATACCTGTTGGGGCGGGCTTCGGACCTGTCGATGATCAAGAAGCGGAACATCTCTATAGATGCCGCTCGTATCTTTTTTCTTCGCTTGGTCCGTGTGCAGACATCGGAAGAACAAGGCTTGTCTCTCTTCCTCGACGCCGACTTCGCAACGTGCCCCTTGCTCGCTGTTGCTCTCGCCCTCTCTGTCCAAGCTGCACCGTGCCCAGTTCTCATCGGTAACCTGCTCGACCAAGTACAGCAAACGCCGACCACACTATCACCTGACGTGCTGCTCGTGGAGCTCTTAAACGCGCCACCGGCGACCTCTGGTCTTGCTACGCCTGCTCCTCCCCTCCTTGTACTGCTGCAGCCCCGACAATCTAAGCACAGGTCAACCGTGTGCTTGATCGCCTCGCCTGCCGCCGGTGTGTCAGCTGCTCTCACGTCGCACTGCTTCCGCCCCAACATGTCAGCGGTTGCGAGAAGATGACCGCGCGCTGGATTTTTGATCGCGGATCTTGGAATCTAAGCACTACAAACAAAGGGTCCAACTACCTTTCTAACACAAATAGAGAAGACCACACGATTGACAAGGTATTGAGTGGATACAAACCCGAGGACCAAGCGTTTTCCCATTTTAAGCAGCCGCGATTCTAGCGAAGCTCGGTGCTGAGAAATTGCTCTAGGAGTTAATTTTTTTGGTAATAGTACTGAATTGCAGTATTTCGCGCCAGCTGTTTACCCTTCTTTCCTTCTCTAAACGCAAGATACATCCCAAACCTATCCATGACGCACACAAAGCTCTTGTCACTCTCATCCGCTTCACTACCTTTTTTACGTATTCCTCTTCAACATCTCACCCTTTGAGAACTTGGAAAATGCTGCAACAGCAGTTGCCTTAGCTAGCAATGTGCTGCCAGGTTGCAGCTCCTCCAAACCCATCGCGAAGCTCCGATAAAGAGGAATATGAAAGTGATACGTCCATTACTTGACAGCTAAATGAACACACACACATTTTAGAATTTTTCGGATTTGATGCGTCTGATCGGGTGGCTTGATGACTCACCTAGACCTACTACATCTGATTGGTTAAAATCATGATTTATATTTTTGGGGTTTGACTGGTGATTTTTGCAGGCAGGTAATTGGCAGTGTGTACCCATACAGAGTTCAAGTATGGTCCGATAAATAACCTTTTTTATCCATATGCGCCGACAATTTGATTCGATACAGTTTTGCTAAATACAAGATATTGGAGCAGTTCCACTGGAACTTCCTGTACCAAATCCGGTAGCCTTTTTTTAGGAGCGTATCCGTAGTGGACATATTTCGGGCCAGGACATATTTCGGGTCATTGGTTTTCATTACAAAAACAGGTCAATAAGAAAAAAAGATCATAAAGTGAACGCCCATTAGGAGTACTAATAACTGTCCAATGTCGTATTATGTACCATACCAAAAAATATCGGGCCCTCGGACCTGTAGGACCTGTACCAAGCGAGTAATACATGATGGGATGGATAAATTGGTGTGTAGTACTAAAGTGATTAGGGGAGATAGGTTGGGTAGGTGCTGAAAAACGATGAAAAAAAGGCCCTGTTGATAGGCGCAGTCACAGGCTCTGAAACGGCCTGTAGGTTGAGAAAAACGAGAAAAACGATAACATGCAATTATTGACCGAGAGCCATGCGCTCTCGAGCCGGTAATTTTAACAATAAGCCAGCGGCGGGGTCCACTATTGAAAGCATTCGCTTTTCAGCCAGCCATTAATGCTTGCCGCTATTGGCTAATAATCCACCAATGAGATGCTGCCACATACAAGGTGGAAAGACCCGTGGCCAGTGGATGGCCACAAGCTGAAGGGTCGTGCCGACAACAGCCTTCTTCGCTCATTCGGTCTTTTTCACTCCGTACCTGGCAAGCCTCAGCCCCCCCCGTTCATCGGACCCAG
>NW_003303757.1:5725398-5727368 GCF_000142945.1 Phytophthora infestans T30-4 | reverse complement strand
ATGGCTCAGCGCGACCGACCACGCCAGCAAGTCGGTGTGGGAGATGTCAGCTGCTTCCAAGCATTCTTCCACTCGAACAACGAACAAGCTCCTGGGCTCGAGAGTCTTCACTTCCGGGAAATGCCTAATTAGGTAGGCGGTAAGGACCCCAATTACCTTGCGACTCACGTTTAGCTTGTTGTTCTTCAGCCCTACACAGGAAGCGAACAGCAACTCCTGCAACCGGGTCATGCGCTCCTGAGCCCCATGGTCGAGAATGGCAACATCAAGAATCATCGGTGCCTCGTCCGCAGCCCACCCGCTCAAGACCCGTGCTACTTTACGGTCCTCGCGTGGCGTGTTGAATACGTAGGCGAATCCTTTGTTGGTGCGCGTCATGTCCCATGACCCACGATCAAAGATCCACTGTGCAGCCAGCCGCTCGTCCCCGTTTGCATGCTGCGCCCCGCCCCGCCTGAAGGAGTGCGAGGTCAAGTTGGCTGAGGCTCCTGCCGGCTCCGACACCCGCTTCAGGAACCGGTTCACATACGCTTGAACCCCGTCGTCACCGCGAGCTTGGTTGGTCGCTGAAGGGTTGGCTGCAGCGGAGCTCGGGACGCTTCGCAGAGTGGCAGCCGCCGGGTCAGTCATCTCTGCTGCAGGAAGCTGCGAAGAGGTGGCAGCATTGACCGAAGGTACTCGTAGTACATCGAGAAGGGGTGCTGCTGCATCAAGTGATGGTGCAGACGGTGTCACAAGAGAAGGAAGCTGGCTTAGCAGGGACACACAAGGCGACTCCTGCATCACCAAGGCTACTGCGAGCGTGTGCAGCGGGCAGGTCACAAAATCCGCCCGATCAGGTACGAGCGTGAGGCCTTGATCCTCAGCTGTTTTCATTCGTAGCATCCGAACGAAGAAAACGTTGTCAGCTGACATTGTAATGTGCTGCTTTGTGACGTAGCCGAGATCTGATGAACGGCCGAAGCAATGCCACATAAGGCACGCAAGCGCTGCATCTTCGTAATCCGAGGCGACGGATGCTGTTTTGTACACATAGCATATTAGTGAGCGCAAATCCGCCTTTGTACAAGGTGGCGCCTTGTTAGTAAATCCTCCATTATCACGTTTTAAGCAGTGTTTTTCGAGAGTCTTCTATTGTTTAAGCAAAATTAGCTCGGTTGGTACTCTGAAAAACCAACGCTTCACGTTTCTAAAGTAAGAAGTGGCGGTGTTGGGCGCCAACTTACCTTTCTTACCTTCGCATGTGGCGAGATAGTAGCCAAAACGATCCATCACGGCCGCTAAGCTCTTTCCAGAGCTGTCACTGAAAATGCATGCTCGGACAACGTCCATGATAACATCCTCGCACTATCGGCATACGCTCGAACGCGCCTATTCCGGTAGTACGCGCTTTTTGCGTGTTTGTAGGGATAAATGCGGAGAGGCTCATGCTGGTTGCTGCTTGTCTTTTCTGCTTTTTGTTAACTGGACTTGGCTGGTTGAGTGTACCTTAACACTACTGCTCAATTTTAACCTAAATAAAAGTAGGAGGTATACCGCATTGTCGGAACCACAAAAATATTGACATGTATCTTTACACACTGGTAGGCATGGGAGGGATCAGAGACGATCGTCACGCATATCCAGAGCGGACGTGCGCGCGAGGCCAAAATAGCAAAAGCAGTCGCCCACCGTGGGGCTCGAACCCACGACCACAAGATTAAGAGTCTTGCGCTCTACCGACTGAGCCAGACGGGCTTCATACTCGCACACAAACCCAACCATCGAAATCCGACAGTATCGTCCAGAAGATCATGCCCAAGTTACCAAAATCTACGTCGAGGGCTAGCTTTTGGTCCTAATCCAGAGTATCACTACCTGTGGAAAGAGCGTCTCCGTAAGGACCTGACGAATGACCTAGCTGACATCGAAGGCAGTCACATGGCTCCAGGTGGAAACTTCTTTGTCGCTGTGGTGACAAAAGACGGGTC
>NW_003303757.1:5597198-5725205 GCF_000142945.1 Phytophthora infestans T30-4 | reverse complement strand
AGAAAACTCATTTTTCTGTTTAGGGGCATTATAGGCTTCACAGCACTGTGCTCACCAGCCAGCAAGTTCATGAATGAGACCCGAAGCCAGGGTGAGGGGCCACTATTAGAGGTTACTTTAAAACAATGACACTTAAGCCAAAAATAGTGACATCATTGTCGTAGGCCAGTCATTTGGAATAACCTCATTCAGGTTTTTTGCTCAGCCAATAAAACAACGTCACTTATTAAACCTTGCCTAGGTATTTTACTTAGCCAATCATGCAGCGCTACAAATTACCGACAGGGGCCTTGTGGTCTCAGCCTTCTTTTTCCAGAGCCACCCCAGCAGATCTCCCGTAGCAAAAGACCAGTCCAGAGCACAGTATGCCATTGCGCACACGAATCCCGCCGGTACTGCTGGTGCAGCGCTCGGATAGTAACGAGTGGGGGGTCCAATTCCCTGCTGTCGGCTTATGATGTTTGCGAAGAGTTGCAATTCATTAACATCTACTCACTTGTCTTACACATGTCCTACGAATTGAAGTATGTCTTGGGTTGATGTAGGCGCAGGATCAGCAATTTTGTTTGAGGTGAGGTGTGTACGGTACGTCGTGATACGGCCGTCGAGGGCTCCTAAGCGATGAAGTTTGCGCATCTCACGCAGTACGCTACCGCTGCCCTTTGCTCGGATCCCTTGTCCACTCAGGAAGCCGAGGACCGCCGATTCTGCACGTTGGTCGACCTCGAGAGCGCGATCCTTGTAGTCCTCCGATCTCTCGTGAAGCTAGAACCCGCCCTCCAGGAAAAGCTTCATGTACGCGACGATCAAGCGGTAATCTGACTTCTTTTGTCGGTCGTTAGAGCTCCAGACGCGAGGCTGCCGTGTGTACCACTCGAACCAGATCGATGACAGGTTGGTAGTCGCTTTCTTTCTGCGTTTCGCTGCAGGTGTTCGATCTGACGAAACTTGCTCCTGTTCTGTAGTTTGGGCTGGCTCTTCGTGCGCAGGTCGCTTAAGGATGGCAGCCTCTAGCACCAGCAGGCGTGCAGACGACAGCCTATTTCTTTCGATAAGATCATTAATGACAGCAGCGTGATGACACTCCGTTCGATTGCAGCCGTTCTTTTCAGTGTCCTTCCTTTGTTGAGCAGGTTTGGAGGCGACATGGCTCAGCGCGACCGACCACGCCAGGCTGATACAGTGGGAGATGTCAGCTGCTTCCAAGCATTCTTCCACTCGAACAACGAACAAGCTCCTGGGCTCGAGAGTCTTCACTTCCGGGAAATGCCTAATTAGGTAGGCGGTAAGGACCCCAATTACCTTGCGACTCACGTTTAGCTTGTTGTTCTTCAGCCCTACACAGGAAGCGAACAGCAACTCCTGCAACCGGGTCATGCGCTCCTGAGCCCCATGGTCGAGAATGGCAACATCAAGAATCATCGGTGCCTCGTCCGCAGCCCACCCGCTCAAGACCCGTGCTACTTTACGGTCCTCGCGTGGCGTGTTGAATACGTAGGCGAATCCTTTGTTGGTGCGCGTCATGTCCCATGACCCACGATCAAAGATCCACTGTGCAGCCAGCCGCTCGTCCCCGTTTGCATGCTGCGCCCCGCCCCGCCTGAAGGAGTGCGAGGTCAAGTTGGCTGAGGCTCCTGCCGGCTCCGACACCCGCTTCAGGAACCGGTTCACATACGCTTGAACCCCGTCGTCACCGCGAGCTTGGTTGGTCGCTGAAGGGTTGGCTGCAGCGGAGCTCGGGACGCTTCGCAGAGTGGCAGCCGCCGGGTCAGTCATCCCTGCTGCAGGAAGCTGCGAAGAGGTGGCAGCATTGACCGAAGGTACTCGTAGTACATCGAGAAGGGGTGCTGCTGCATCAAGTGATGGTGCAGACGGTGTCACAAGAGAAGGAAGCTGGCTTAGCAGGGACACACAAGGCGACTCCTGCATCACCAAGGCTACTGCGAGCGTGTGCAGCGGGCAGGTCACAAAATCCGCCCGATCAGGTACGAGCGTGAGGCCTTGCTCCTCAGCTGTTTTCATTCGTAGCATCCGAATGAAGAAAACGTTGTCAGCTGACATTGTAATGTGCTGCTTTGTGACGTAGCCGAGATCTGATGAACGGCCGAAGCAATGCCACATAAGGCACGCAAGCGCTGCATCTTCGTAATCCGAGGCGACGGATGCTGTTTTGTACACATAGCATATTAGTGAGCGCAAATCCGCCTTTGTACAAGGTGGCGCCTTGTTAGTAAATCCTCCATTATCACGTTTTAAGCAGTGTTTTTCGAGAGTCTTCCCTTGTTTAAGCAAAATTAGCTCGGTTGGAACTCTAAGATGAGGATACTCATCGAAAAACCAAAGCTTCACGTTTCTAAAGTAAGAAGTGGCGGTGTTGGGCGCCAACTTACCTTTCTTACCTTCGCATGTGGCGAGATAGTAGCCAAAACGATCCATCACGGCCGCTAAGCTCTTTCCAGAGCTGTCACTGAAAATGCATGCTCGGACAACGTCCATGGATACATCCTCGACTTTAAGCATACGCTCGAACGCGCCTATTCCGGTAGTACGCGCTTTTTGCGTGTTTGTAGGGATAAGTGCGGAGAGGCTCATGCTGGTTGCTGCTTGTCTTTTCTGCTTTTTGTTAACTGGACTTGGCTGGTTGAGTGTGCCTTAACACTACTGCTCAATTTTAACCTAAAGTAGGAGGTATACCGCATTGTCGGAACCACAAAAATATTGACATATATCTTACACGACTTAAATTCAGTATTGGTTTCAAAATAGTTAGCTCTAGCTTTCGACAAATATTTGTCAGAAAGTGTCGGAATGAAGAGCCTGCTCCTGTGCGACCTAATTGGCTGAATTAAGCTACATATTAGTATATGATTGGATATTTATCACATATTCACAATCTTGCCTTTGTGTCTGTGCGGAAAGACGTGTATATTCATCCATATCTGAAAGGAGAGGCAATTATTTTTTCGAGAGCTATTGCGCGTGTCTATTCGACGTCAGCTGCCAAAGAAGCTGATCCACAAAGAGCCCCCCCCCCCTTCCTTGATGGAGAAGACTGTTAAGTGGAAGAAGGGCAAGGGCCCAAAGAAGGTCTATGCCAGGACCTGGCTAGCATCAATCGCCGCGGTAAATGACAGCACGCCGCTGCAAACGGCTGCAACGACATACAGAGTGCTCTTCGGCAGCGGATTCATGGCCTCGTGCCTCGGAGCTCTCTCGTCTGCCGTTGATTGAAGCGTGTTGTCTGAGTAATGCTCGAGAAGGCTGGCGTGTATCCACTGTCACCTGTCAGAATGATGACCGGAATTGTTGGCAACGATCCTCCTGTTTCAAGTGACATACTACCACATCTCTTCATTAATCTGGGGGCATAATACCGCTGCAACAGTCAGACTCGTTGTAACGGAGCGCCAAAAGAGAGCTCTGCGCGAGCGAGACCTATACCTCAACGCGCTTAGCGCTGTCAATCTTCTATCGTCCGCTTTACCTGCACCGACTCCGCAAAAACGGACACGAGGCGAGTGGGTTGATGAAAACTGTTCTGGTGGCGAGCTTTTAAGCTACGACATGATGCTGGCGGCTGCTAAGGTGAAAGCCACTGTAAAAGCACAGAAGGAAGCTAATAAGAAGTCTGCCTTGGTCGGGAAGCTTGCCAAACAGGATATGAATCTACACGATAAATAAGACAAGCAAGTCGAAAAAGACGTTTCAACGAGAGCAGGATAAAATGTCGAAACGAAATGCAAAGGAAGCACGGGCAGCGGAGCGAGCAAAAGAGAAAGCAGAGGCATCATCTAGGACGCGGAGCTGGCTGGTAAGAAAGAGTTCGGCGACAGCAGTCCCGTCGACCAAAGACGGTCATATCGTGATGTCCTGGCCCGAAATATGTCGATATATACACAAAATTATTAATTTGACAACTGGTCCGAAATATGTCCACAGTGGATACCTTGTAAGTGGGATTTGGCCTTTTATTTCGGGATAGAGGAAGTTTGATTTTCTATTTGCCATTTTTCTCCGAGTCGATGGCGGCACTGGGTGTAATGGCGGAGGCGGCGAACGCTCGGCTGTTGCAGGAGGTGCACACGTGAATATCTATCCATCATACCAAACATTTTATAATGTTTTGCTCACGCTACTATTTCGCTGCCGCAGCGCATCGAGAGCGTCCGTGAGCAGCTGTCACAACTGCAGGACCAAGTGGACCGCTTCGATGCCGTTGCCGATACGCTGACGGAGCTGCCCAAGAAGCTGTCGCACAAAGTCATGGTACCTCTGGGTAAGCGTGCAATGGTGCCGGGCAAAATTGTGCGCTCCAACGAGGTGTTGGCGCATCTCGGAGACGAGTATTTCTCGTGGCGCTCGACTCCGCAGGCTCTTGAGATCATTGAACGCAAGAAGAAAGGTGTCAAACTACAGTCTGCGTTGCAATTACCTTAAGACTGTATTGGCTGATATTGCTTTTAAATGGGTTTTGTGCAGCTCTTCACAAAGAGATCGAGACGCAGGAGGAGAATCTGCGCGAACTCAACTCCAAGAAGACAGAGGTGGGCAGCGTCGCGCAGCTGCAGAAGATGTATGAGGACGAAAATATTCGTGAAATCCAAGAGACTGAAGAAGAGAGCGACCTCGGACCAATTCCGCGCGCTACGGATGAAGGTGAGGAGGATGAATTCTTGACTGCTGGATGGTGTGAGTGCTGACGTCTGATGGTTGATGCAGATATCAAGGAGTTCTTTGAGGTGGAGGAGGAAGAGCGATTGAAACAGGAACAAGCAGCATGGAACTGGGACGACGTGATGAAGCGCATGGAAGATCTGGAAGCTCGCGAAGCTGCTGGAGACAGTTTGGAAGCCGAAGACAAGTCAGCGAAAGAGGAAGAGTCAGTAGAGGCCCAGGCTGCCGCTTTGAAAGCCAAGGGCAATGACGCGTTTGCTAAACGACGATTCCAGGCTGCTGTCCAGTATTACTCGCAGGCTATCGAGGTGGACCCGACGTCTCATGTACGTAGAAAAGGATTATGACCTTGCGGATGAATGCCAACTTATATGCTGTTGCTGCTGGTTTTTTTTTATCCCCCTAGATTTTATATGGCAACCGTGCTGCAGCGTATCATCGTCTGAAGAAGTATAAGCTGGCCCTGGAAGACTCTGATGTTGCTGTCTCTCTGCATGAACCGTGGGTGAAAGGACACTACCGCCGAGGGTGCGCTTTGGCGGCACTGGAGCAGTTCGAAGACGCAGCTGAAGCATACGAACGTGCCATGGAATTGTGTCCTACTGATGAAAAACTCGGACAAAACGCAAAGCAGATGCGTGAGAAAGCGATTGCTAAAACGAATGGGAGCAGCGTTGCTGTCCAATCGAAACCGCAGCCAGCGCCAGCGACGTCAGCGGTGGAGCCTGTGCCTGCCACTTCGCCGTCCTTAAAGCCCCCTGTACCGACATCACCCTCGACTTCTTTCGTCGCAGCTTCGTCTGCGTCGACTGCTTTCTCCGGTAGTATCGTGGAACATGAAGTCACGGAGAAGGTGCCAGCCGCCGTGTCCGCTCCCGTGGTGTCTCCCTTCTCGGAGCCTCGGCAGTCACGC
This sequence comes from Phytophthora infestans T30-4, assembly GCF_000142945.1. Classification (NCBI taxonomy): domain Eukaryota; phylum Oomycota; class Peronosporomycetes; order Peronosporales; family Peronosporaceae; genus Phytophthora; species Phytophthora infestans. The sequence continues at coordinate 5,719,618 of NW_003303757.1, read as the reverse complement.
TTCCAAGGCACCAACTACACTGGCCAGACTGTGACTCTGGAACCGGTCGGCGAAGCTGTAAGTGCTCGTGGTTCTCTTTCTTTTGAACGGTTTGTATATCCTGACATCGTCTGCTTTGTGCCATCTTTCAGCAACCCGTGAAACGAGTCTCCCGCTTCAAAGCAGCGAGAGCAGCTCGAGGGTCAAACTAAGTCATCGTTGGAGCAGACGTAGCATTAGATTGGCACTCCGCTTAAAGCTCACAATACAACACGTCGTAGAAGATTAGGCACACAATATATTTACCCGTCATCGCGTTGAGTTTGCTTGAAATCTTCGATCACTTTATTCTTTTTACCAGTCTCCAGTCATAGCAGCGTCGCTCTCACGGGCGTCGCGTTCTTTTCGCTTGGCAACTGCGGCTAACGGCTTCAGGAACGACGACTCGAAGAAATCCACGTACTTCTTCATACTGGTAGCCGACTTGTCCGAGTCGAGCTCCTCGTGCAGCTGGCCCAGAGTGGGCACCTTGAAGGGATCGAAGCTCTCCATGGAGGAAACATCGATGGGAACACAGACGCGGCCGGTCTTGGGGTGCACAGCGAACGGACTCTTGAGCAAGTGATTCCGCTGCTTGGACACGTTGGCATCTAGTCGTGGGTACAGGTACGCCAGCACGATCTCCTGCAGACACGTACGCAGCTCGGCCGCCAGGAAGCGCTTGCTAGCGTCACTGTTAGGTGCAGAGCGCTTGACGTTACTGCCACTGCGTGCAGAATTGGCATTCTTCAACACCTGCTTCTCCACGGCGTCTCGCAGTTCACGCCATTTCTCAGCCGGACCAGTGCTGCGGTTAGTGGCGCTCCAACGACGCGTCATGTTCGCTCGAATGTCCTCGTCCGGCACCATAGCTAGCAGCTTGTTCCACTGCTTTTCCGAGCTCATAATTCCCTGACCTTTGTCCGACAGAATCATGTCTTCAAACAGCGGCTCCAGCTGGCGGTACGCGCGGCTACAAATAAGTAAAATATCGTCAGCAAATAGATCCAACACAAGTCTACAATTCAGCAGTAGCCAACTTACTCAAGCGACGGATGCAAAGGCTCACGTAGCTTGACTTTCCTCGCTGAGTTCTCATTGCCCTCCACTAGTGACAGGTATCCGACTACTGCCGATCGAGCCTCATTCTCCAGCCCTCGAGCACTCTCGTCCGCGATCCAGCAATGGATACCACGACGTCCAGAGTACACCCAGAGTAGGTTCTCGAAGCCAAAGTCCTCGCGCAATGCGGCATTTAGAACCTTCACAGCCGCGATCATAAATTGCCAGCAGCGATTACAAATGGCGGCTCCTTCGCAACACGTTCGGATGTCATCGTAATCTGTAAGATCGATATCGAATACGAGTTCGCGCTGCTCCGGTGTGAAGTCTACAGCGCTGACCTTGCCCTTGTCAGCGGGTGACACGGAGAAGACAGCGCCGATATCGATTTTGAAAGGCATCGTCTTGCACATGCTCGTTTTGAGCTCCTCCGCATTGTGGAAGGCCTTGTAGCGGATGTACGTGTCGTTCTCGAGAGTGTACGATAGCTCACGACGGAACAGAAATTCCTCCCCTGAATATGAAATAGAAAATAATTAGTCCTCTATGATGACAAATTAGGCTGTAAGGCGACGAAACGCACCTCCGTCGTAGCTCAGCCACTGAGCCATCTGCTGATACGGGAAGAGTCGATCTAGTAGCAATAATTGATCATTTGTGAGAACTTATTGGGTGCGAAATGGTGTGGGTGGGGCGCAGCGCACCATAGTAGAGCTGCAGCAGCTCCGTGGAGAAGTCCTCTTGCGGCATCGTTGCTGAAAATGGCGGCAAGGACTTTGAACCTGCAGCGATCGGTGATTGGACGATCAAGCTGAGCTGCTATTGGCTTGTTAGAGCTCAAGAATACCGGTATACCTGTGCAAAAATGTAACGGCTCCTGACGGATACCGGTGGTAATGACATTTCTAACACGTTTCTAACTTGCTCCTAAAACCGGTTTTAACTCGTGTGTACTACACCACTTTCAGATCGGGTTTTGACTGGCTATGAGTGTTGACTGGTTGGGGAAGGCTCATGCCTGTTCCGCAGTCTGACAGTACCGAAATAACTCCGTCGGAATCATGGGTAAGCTTCGCGGCCGCTTCTCTTCTATCTAGCCTGCTGTCTCGCGCTTGGTCTGCCGTGGAGTTCTCCGCGGGGTGGAGGTGCTTCTGTCATGTGAAGAGCGTCGGGTCTGAGTGTAGCTCCCCGCCTCATCCGGTCCCAGACTCTCTGCTGCATCCCAATTCGGGCAGCATTCGAGTCTGTGGGTTCTCCGTCTCGCTGTCATCCCCATGATGCTGCTCCGACGCAGAGTATCGGTTCACCCTTTTTTTAGATGCTAACTTCTAGTTCAATGATTGCTCTCAGGTATCTCTCGCGATTCGCGTCACAAGCGCCGTGAAACTGGTGGCAAGCGCAAGCAGTTCCGCAAGAAAAGGAAATTCGAGCTCGGCCGTCAGCCCGCTAACACCAAGCTCGGTGGCAAGCGTGTGCACACTGTGCGTGTGCGTGGTGGCCACCTGAAGTTCCGTGCTCTGCACCTTGAGACCGGCAACTTCTCGTGGGGCACGGAGGTGTGCGCTCGCAAGACGCGTATCCTCGATGTCGTGTACAACGCCTCGAACAATGAGCTTGTGCGTACCAAGACGCTCGTGAAGGGCGCTGTGGTGCTGGTGGACGCTACCCCGTTCCGTCAGTGGTACGACGCCCACTACGGCGTCAAGATCGGCATTAAGAAGAACACTCCCCAGCAGCAGGAGGAGGAGGTCAAGAAGTCCGACCACGTCCTTCGCAAGCTCGCCAACCGTCAGCGCACCCGTGTGCTTGACCCCAAGATTGACGAGCAGGTAACTTCCGGCCGTCTTCTCGCTGTCATCTCGTCGCGTCCCGGCCAGTCCGGCCGCGCTGACGGCTACCTTCTGGAGGGCAAGGAGCTTGAGTTCTACCAGCGCAAGCTTGCCACCAAGAAGTCGAAGAAGTAAACTACTACATTGTAGTACTTTTAAGTCTTTGACGCACTAATGAACAACGGAGTTGATTTCATCTAAACTAAAGTCCTTTGTATCCTTTTTCTTTTCGTTCCTTTTCTTTGAATGCTACCGCTTGCCTTAACTTTAAGTGATTTCATTGGTTGAAAATATACAGCTTTTTGGTCATGGGGCGGTCGCAGGTGAAGTATCGTTCGACACACGGGCGTGGGCGAGGAAGAGGGAGAGGCGAGGTGGTTGGAGGGCGCGACGGGGCGTCCGGAAGAGGTCGATCTAGTCATCTGCGGAATCTGGGCTCCAATGCCTACCGCTTCGAGGAGCGCGAGGAGCAAGACGACAGTGTTGTGACCACTCAAGAGAATTATGAGGGACGTACGCAGTTCTTCGCGTCGGAGCAGAACTACAGGGATCATATGGGGGCGGCGCCAGGTGCACACTTCCAGAGTTGCACGATGAAGCAGTGGGAGGAGAAGGACGATGCTGCAGATGATCTCGGGGTGTTGGTACGGTAGAACAATTGCACCATTGCTTCTTCACGATTACAGTTGCTTAAAAAAGATTGCGGTGTCACTTTTGTACAGGACTTGAACTGGATTGCGTCGCAGCTGGAACTTGTGTCGCCTGATCTACGCTACCGGATGGACCCCAAATACTGCGTAAGTCGTTCAGTGTAGCATTTTCTGGATCCACATCGTGCTAACTTTTTTCGTATCATTCTACCAGATTGACTTGCCGTTCGAGACGCAAAATAACGAAGATGCGGAGTCTGAGAAAGAAATTGCTGAGACGCAGACAAATGTTGCAGCTACGATTGCTACGCTTGCACCGATACAGACTCCATCGAAACCCACACAAGACGATGCAGAGCTCGATTTCTTGCTTAACCTCAGCGCTTCAACTTCTAGTGGAACGAAATCAACACCTACGCCATCGATGCCAGCAGATCCAGTGCCTCTGTCAACCAGAACTCCAGCTGAGACGGAGCAGTTGGAAGACTGGTTGGACGACGTGCTGGACATGTAGAAATCTGCTTAATAAGGAATCGTGCTAAGTCCTTCAACTGGTTGTATGGATGTCTACAGATCTTTAAGTTGCTCTTTTGATTGCGCTCTGGCAAAGTAGATGACATCCACGCCCTTGCATCGACCAAAGCGCTTCGCTCCTTCCAACCTGAACATTACCGGTTGACATCAGTGCCGAGTCCTTCACAGCTATAAATCCCATTCGTACTGTACCTGATCCTTAGGCTTTCCTCTTCCTCGAATAGATATGTCCACTTGATGCCGGATGTGTCTCCATGAATGACAATCCCGTCGTCACCCTCCAACTCGTAGCTGCCCTCGTTCGCTACAGCATGACGGAAGTTCGACGTGACGTCTGTTGCACCATCTTTCGACATCAAACGGAACTTGTAGACGTTACCAGGCTCAAATGTGAGCTGCAACCGAGCATGTTGATCCTTTACAGCTTGAGACCAGTCCAGCGCCGTATTACCGAACGCTTCATTGCTCTCCCAAGCCCCCAGCAGCGAATTTGCATCCTGCTTCATCATTTTGCTTGTCAATCAAAAAGATTTGCGACCTTTGAAGTGATACTTCGAAGAATTTTGATCTGAAGAAACGCAAAAATGTAGCTGCAAATTGTATGGCGATTTATAAACGTGCATCATCATCTACGGCAAGGACTCACTGCTCGACTTGTTTGCTTTGACTAATGTTGTTGGGTTGTTAAGTGTTGGTGTTGCAGTTTTTGCTGCAACAGGTTGATCTGGAACCTCTCTGCGTGGTTTAAAACTGCTTGCGATCGCAACAAAGGTCACTTGAGGTTGTTTCTGGTCCTCGATCCACTTAAGCGATCGAGGAGACGTCGTTGTTGGTACGCACTGAAGCATTGGTGCGTCCGGAGGCATAAGTGCGCTGGTCTTCTGCGAGAGCGGCATAGTGCTCGTCGAGCTGCACGTACGAGTTCTGCGGGTACCGACCGGTGCCGTTGCCACATTCTGACTTATCCAGAAAGCTTTCGCGCAGACCAGTCGTGTGGATGTAGATCCAGTGGCCAATGCACCCGAGCAGACGACACGAGTTGATACTGGCCACGAAAATGTACAGAATGGGCATGTACGTGGACGAATCGGCAAAGTACGCGACGAAGAGGGCGAAGATGAGGTTGGAGAACGTCCAAGTGAGCAAAACATTGGAGCGGAAGGCCTCAAAGTTCTTCTTCCTGTTCTCCATGCGTTCGTTCTCTTCACGACGACGTTCCTCCAATGCACGACGCTTGGCAATCACGTCCTTGAAGTCGCCCTTCTCCGTCTCATCCAACGAAGCAGCTAGCAACGGATCGTCATGCAAACCCTTAGTGCCCCACGACAAGTCCTGCAGGTTACAGAACGAGTAGATCGTAAAGATGTTGACGAAACTTGGGATCAACGCCGTGTAGTGTGTGAACGTCATGAAGATGTGGTGCAGCTCGCCATGCAATGCTGAGCCGATGAAGTACACACCAACAGTGAGGATTGAGACCACGATAGAGTGGGTAGTAGCTGGCGTCGAGAAGAAGATACCCATTCCAACCAGAGACGACAGCATCATCATGACTCCGAACACGGCGCCTACAAAGTAGTACGTGAGCTTCATGTGCTTCGGGTTGTTGCCAAGACCAATGATAATCAGCATCAGAAGCCCAAAGAGATACACGAAGTTGTACATGTACACTGCGCAATCCAGCACAGTCTGCGAGTACTCGGAAGTGTCAACGAACTCAAGACGGTTCTGTTGGAACCCTTGAAACACGATGAAGAAGAGCGCGAGGTACAAATTCGCCGGCAAGAAGAACGTGAACGCTGTGTACAGCAAGTGATACAGATAGAAGACGAGAAACGCCATCTTGCGCGTGAACGAGTGGTTGCTTTCCGAGTAGATGCGACCCCAGTTCCAAATGCTGAACAGTGTGGCGAAGAACGCGCCATTAAGCCAACGTTTGCGCTGCGAAATGAGTCCCACGAGGTCGTGTGGTACATCTGTGCGAGCGACCGCGTCCTTGACGTAATGCATCGTCCACTTGCAGTCCTTTCGCGCCACTACTTCGAACGACAAGATCCTGTCCTCCGCGAGATACATATTGCCAATGAAAGGTCCCAGCACATCCAGATCAATGTTTAAAGTCTGGAAGTAGGCGTCCAATGGGGCTCCACGAATTGCCTCGTATCGATAGGCTGAGAACGCGCCAGGAAGCACACTGATAAAGCCAAAACAACTCTCCAGCGACTTGTCGAGGATGTTGGAAATCTTGTACTCGAAGTGCTGCGCTGAGATGACCCAGTTGCTCAAGTTCTCGAACGGTTTCTCCACTGTGAGCTGTCCGCAAGCTCCTCCAATCTGGTGGTTGCGTTCGAATGCAAACAGCAAATGGTACAGAGCTGACTTGGTAAGCATCGTACCAACGTCCATCACTGCGGTATACTCCGGTTGAATCTGTTCCGCGAATGCATTGAAGTACCAATGATGCGAGTCTAGTTTGCTGGACTTGCTCTCCTTTAGAGCGAACACTGTTTGGATCGGCAACAGACTCTTCCCGTTCACATTGAGTTGCAGAGTGTGCTCGAACATGTGGCACTGGGCGCCAATCCCGGCACTGTTGATGGTCAACAGGTCTTCGTCGTATAGTCCAATAGCTTCCATGTAGTCTAGCATCTTATCGTTCACCTGTTCGCGACCGTCGGCCACGATGCAGAGCAGCACATTCTGCCACACGTCATCACCTGCGAAATCTCTCGACAGTGTCTTCTCGTGGTCTTTCTTCTGTTCCTTGAGATACGCCAAGTTGTTGGCAAGTTTTTTCAGTGTTGCCTTTAGTTGCTGCGGTCCTTCGTTGTACATGGTGATGCAGATCATGAGTCTCGGACGTCGGCCTGTCTCAACGCAACGTAGACGATACCCCATGTTGGAAAAGTCGATCGGGTGCGGGCAATACACGGGCGTGTACCACATGCGCCGAGCTTCTTCTTCGTCCAAGTAAGGGCCGACCCAGTCTTCATCCCAATTGCTCACTGGGATACCGACCTTGTGTACTCCTGGTCGCGGATGTTTCTCCTTCACGCGTCCTTCAATCCAATCGCAAAGTCTAGCGCACCAGTTGAGAGTCTCGAAACCTTTGCTAGTGAGCAAGTTGCAGATCTTGGGGTTGGCTTGTCGTTCGGCCACATTGGCCATGGCATATCCACCTTCGAGGTAGAGTTTGAGTGCATCTCGGTAGCGTCTTGCGCCGAGAGCAACTGCTGCGCGGTCAAGAGTAACCAGAGCTTCCTCGACGGAAGGGATTTCGCTGTACGTGCGCACCAGGTCTGTGGCGCTGGCGTAGGATTTCATACTCGAGATCAAGTCCTGTACGCTACCGGAGGGGAAAGCTGCCCCCGTGGGGATATAACTGGTGACATATTGCTGTGATCCGCACGAGCGAATGCTCGGAGGTGGCAACGGGATGCCGTCGTACTCCACCGACATCATGGACGAGCGAGGACCATGAGAAAGAGGAGGTAAGCCGATGCTGCGGGGCTGGAAGCCTGAGGAGGGGGGCGGAGCGCCGCTCATTTCGATACAATGTGGCTTGCGGAGTTGGCACCAAAATGAGAGATGAACAGGTTACCAAAAGCCGAGATATTGGGCTCCTGATGGCAATCTGGTGGGTGGATTGCCGACGGATGGTTGCCTCCCCGATAGGAGTTTTTTTTGCAGTGGCAGAGACTTCGGTTTCCCTGGCTTCATCTTGTGGTGGAGACTATCTTACATAGGCGCCGGGCATCTGGTTTATCTTGTGGAGGCACTGGCCCGAGTAGCAAGTTGCTGGCGTGGTGTGTGGGGAAACGGACGGCAAGAAGCGACGGATAGGATCAGTTACGGGAGAGAGTGACGGCAACTAAGGACTTCGTTGCAGAGCCGACAAGTCATAAATGAAGCTTTATCACTTGCAGCTAGAATTCTCGCGCTAAAAAATGGCTTAATTTGTCTCCGATGTTGAAGGTCCACAGTGCGAAGCGGATTTGACGAATGGGTACAGGTTGAGCAGTCAGGTAAACTTGCACTGGCCAAGTTGCTTTTTTCAAGGACGCCCATGCCATTCGACGCACTGAAGACCAGCGTCGATTGAAGTCTTCAGTGCCTTCCTCGCTGTGGTCTGGTCGATGGATTCGCGTCCGTGACAAACCTGCAGATGGATACTAGGAGACATAGAGTCCGGAGAATAGGTCACCTCTGCCGGATGACGAATCACTCAGTAATGTGCAGGGAACTATTTTCTCACAACTTAAATAACAACTTTTTTCAAAGCGACTGCGCCGTGTTAACTCCCGACTCCAACATCAAAACTGGCACAATGTTTCAAGCTTTTAGTCAAGCGCGTTGGTGTGAAACGCACCTCACGGACACCTTGCTCGAAGGTTCAGAGATTCATCACTACTGAAAATGTACCATTGGACTATCATAGCCCCAGCGGTCCGTCATTCGATCCCACCTGTCCTGCACCATCATTAGCCAAGCTATATCCCCGACAGCAACGGAGGGTACTCGCTCATTCTCCTTCGCATCAGTCAATGGCTAGAAGTGCTCCAAATACTATCAGCGGCTACAAGCGTGACCCTCGAGCAGTATCGTCAGTGGACATCGTTCAACCAGTTCAAGGGAGAACTTATTCGTAAGAGATCGTGGTAATAACTGGAAACCTGTACCACTGGAGTGCAAGACAGCATCATGATTTTACGCGGTGGCAGCAAGGACTGTCCAAGCACACTGCACTCAACCATCAGACATTGCGCTGTGCAAAACCATTCTGATTTCATCGTCAGACAACAGGAAATCCTTACCAACAGTTCCAGTACTTCGAAGTAACTCGTAGGCCAGCACGACGGGCCGTAGTCTACGGCACCGATATTGAAACACTTGGTGGTTGACATCCGCGACAGTAGACAACCCTGGAGATTTCCATCATCGACACATCCCATCTAAGCTCCACAAAACAAATGACCGACCTTTTAATAACGAGACGCCTATTTGCAATAGCAGCGCCAGCAAACCTCGGCAAGGTCGGAAAATTCAGTCCCCAGCCAACCTCCGAGCAACAGCAACCAATTTAACAACCACAGCTCAAGCATCGAGCAGGAAGCTCCAGGACCATGCTCCTACTTCTTCGGCACCCTCCATTGCGACTCCAAAACGAATTCTCCACATCAAAGTCCTGGATGCACCCTAGCTTAGGGCCTAAGCGCAGCATGCCTTTTGCGGAAGCTCAATTAGATGGGAATTATCGTTGCCTTGGTCTGGGAAGTCGTGCTGGAAGCGCAATCAGGAAATGGCATTGCACGCCTTGCAGATAAAATCCTCGCTGGTACCCATGATGGACTCCATCAAGTCGGAAAGTGGTGGCGATTTGGCCGGTGCCCTCGAGCCAGTTGGATGTTCAACTCGCAGATCTGAAGATCCGCCTGGCTATGCTAAATTTTTCTCGACTCGAAGTTTACGTCTGGAAGTCGGGTTTTTAACAGGCCAACTTCAAGGTGCAAGCGGTGTGCGAGGTCGCGTCAACCAGTTTGCTGCTTGGTGCACACTGCAGACGAACGAGCAACATTCAGAAGCAGGCTGGCTACGTCTGTTAAACTTTTCATGGATGGCGGCTGCCGCTGCTGCCGAGTCTGAAGCAAATCGCGAGCTCTCCAGTCCGGTGTCACGCCGGACTTGGCATGACAGTGTTTGTGGCGCCCAAGCTTCGGTCTCACCATGTCGATCGACCCGTGGCAGGTGGTTTGAAGTGCGACGATAAGCGTTGCGATTCCGAGGCTGCCTGCTCCCGGTCATCGGCGAAAACGCAGCTTGCGGTTTCTTCAAGTCCGGCGTTAAGCGTGCTTTCGAGAGGGATCTCTCCGCAGAGGTCTTTAGCGTCGCAGACTGCGAACAGGTCGGCCAGAACACCCCAGCTTGATTGATACTGTGGGCAAAAACTCCAGGCCAGCTTGCGTATCACCTCCAGACCATTTTGCCTGCAACACCCATCACCTTCACAAGCAAAAACCGCAAGATCGGCCGGTCCACGTACGCAGGCATCCAATCAACGCGCTGGTAGCAAAAGATGCGATCTTTCCCACACATACCTAACCTCTAATACAATATAAAAAGCAACATTCTCACACAGTCACTTCAAAGTCTGGGTTTAGAAACCTACGAATTATAGTACCCTGCTCAACCCGACTTTGTTGAATCATCAAACTGACACCAGACCCCAAATGGTCGCTCACTAGCCACAGACGAACGCCTTTGCCATTTCTCAATCCCCCGGGCACAGGACACACCTCCGTCGATCACTGCACTCGCCAAGCTTTCAATCCATCAGGTGCGACCCCTCCTCATGCTACTCGTACACTTGAAGCTCGGCCATATGGACGTCGTGGATCGGCGGCCTTACCCTAGCGAATACTCTTTATGTTGCAGTCCGTTTAACTTTCGTATCTTGATGTTGCAGACATGAGCGCTATTATCAAGTCCCTCCGCCAGACGGCCACCATGGCCACGCGCTCGACTGCTGCCCCTGCTGCGGCTCGCGCTCTCTCCACCTCCACAACCTCGCTCCTAGACGAGCTGAAGGAGCAGATTCCCGTGCGTCAGGAGGCTCTCAAGAAGCTCAAGTCTGAGCACGGCCACAAGTCGCTTGGCGAGGTCACCGTGGAGCAGACTCTCGGCGGCGCTCGTGGAATTAAGTCGCTTCTGTGGGAGACCTCGCTGCTGGACGCCGAGGAGGGCATCCGTTTCCGCGGCCACACCATCCCGGACCTCCAGCAGTGCCTACCGGCCAAGGAGGAGGGTGGCGAGCCCCTACCGGAAGGTCTTCTATGGCTACTAATGACCGGTGAGGTCCCCACGGCCGCCCAGACCGCCAGCGTCACCGCTGAGCTGCACTCGCGCGCCAAGGTACCCGAGCACGTGCTCAAAATCATCCGTGACCTCAAGCACGCCCACCCCATGACGCAGCTGTCGGCTGCTGTGACTGCTATGAACACTGAGAGCATCTTCGCCAAGAAGTACGCTGAGGGTATCCACAAGTCCACCTACTGGGAGTACACGTACGAGGACAGCATGAACCTCATCGCTCGCCTGCCCGAGGTGGCCGCTCTTATTTATCGCAACACGTACTTCGGCGAGTCCAACAACGCTTACGACTCGAGCCTGGACTACTCGGCCAACTTCAACCGCATGCTTGGCTTTGACAACGCTGAGTTCGACGAGCTTATGCGTCTGTACCTGGTGATCCACAGCGACCACGAAGGTGGCAACGCCAGTGCTCACACCACGCATCTCGTGGGCTCGACCCTGTCGGACCCGTACCTCTCCCTAGCCGGTGGCCTCAACGCTCTGGCCGGCCCACTGCACGGCCTTGCCAACCAGGAGGTGCTGGGCTGGATCCTCGACCTGCAGGCCGAGTTCCACGCTAAGGGGCTTGAGGTGAACAAGGAGACCATCACCCAGTTCGCGTGGGACACGCTGAATGCCGGCAAGGTCATCCCGGGCTACGGTCACGCCGTGCTGCGTAAGACTGACCCGCGTTACACGTGCCAGCGCGAGTTCGGTCTCAAGTACATGCCCAACGACGAGCTGTTCCGCATTGTCGACACGATCTACCAGGTGATGCCGGGTGTTCTGACCGAGCACGGCAAGACTAAGAACCCGTACCCGAACGTGGACTCGCACAGCGGTGTGCTGCTGCAGTACTACGGTTTGACGCAGAAGAACTACTACACGGTACTCTTCGGTGTCTCGCGTGCTATTGGTGTGCTCTCGCAGCTCTTCTGGGACCGCGCACTAGCCCTGCCGCTGGAGCGCCCCAAGTCTGTGACCAGCGAGTGGATCAACAACCACTTCGCCAACAAGAAGTAAGCTACTAGCGACAGAGAAGAAGGTGGGGCCATGCGTGCATCCGTGTATGCGTGGGACCGCCGCGGATGACAAACATACCAGTAGGAAAGTCTCGGCCGGTAGATAGGCTAGGCGAAAAGAGGATTTCTTTATTTGAAAATGCAGCAAGCATGATTTAAAGCGATTTTGCTTTGTTGGAGTTTGAACCTGCACAAGGCATTCAAGCTCGACTTATTTGTTGCCATCGAAGCGCTGGTAGAATTTGCACCAGTTGAGGGCAGCAATGACATCACCTTGCTTACTCGTATCCTCGTGCTCAAAAAGAGCCCAACGGTTGGGCCAACGTGATCTTTCCTTCATAATGGACTGTTTATACCTGTCCAGGCGCGTTTGACATTTTCCAGTTTCCGGTGATCTGGAACAAAGTTCAAGATTGATGTCACTCTCCAAAAATTTTGGAGATCTTATAACGATTTAATCGTTATAATATGTGTTTTACACATGCGTGTGTAAGCCACATAACGGCACATCGTACCACTCCGGTGGATCGCAATTGAGTTTTTGGCGGGAACACCCATGGACTCGATGATAGAGCGCTGCGTGGAAGAGATCTCTTCGACAGTGCTGGACGCGGGCGAGCCAATCTCGTACCGAACGCTCAGCATCCGATCGCAAGTCCCCATCACCTTCAGTGTTGAGGCGCTGTCCAAGTTCTCGGCCGACAATGACAACGTCAAAGCGCTGCATGTGCTGATCAAGCGTGCAACCATCGGCAATGACAGCGACAAGTCAGAAACCGCTGTCGCCAAGCGCGACTCGAGGGCTCGTGTGCTATCTCTATCTGTGGATAACCAAGATAAGGCGGACGACATTCTTTGCCAGCAGATCTATGCGCTCTACGGCGATGCAGCTGACAATAGAGACCAAGTGACGACGATGACAACGGCATGCTGGGCACAGGAGCGCCAGGCGCGCAACGACGTGCTTGGTAGTGTAGCAAAGCATGCGCCGCTGTCTGCAGCAGCTAAGGCGCTGTACGCGAGCGGCATCAAGTGCGCGGAGGCAACAGCACGCCAAGACTTTGGTGACGGCCAGGGCGAGGAGACCATCTCGGCCTTCGACGCCATCAATGCGTCAGCCAAGAAGAAGCCCTCGTCTAATTCGTTCTTCAAGAGCAGCGGCAAGACGGGTTTCTCCAAGGCCAGTAGCTCGAGGAATGGAAGTTCTAAACCAACGACTAAGCCCGAAGCCAAGAAGCTGGACATGAGCAACGTGCTGACGGTCGACAGTGATGACGACGAGGACGACGAGACGGATGCTCCTGTGTTTGTCAAGAAGACCACAACTAATAAGAGAATTATCAGCGACGATGAGGATGAAGAGGACGAAGCTCCGGCACCAAAGAAATCCAACACACCGGCACCTAAAAGTCGCAACGTGAAGCGGAAACTGAATGCGTCGCCAGCGGAGGCCAAAAAGGCAAAGCAAACGGAAGAATTGGAAGAAGAGACGCAGAAGAAGCAGCGTGTGGAGTCCGAGGACGAAGACGAAGTCGTTGAGGAGCCCGTTGTCGCAACCAAGAGACAAGTGCTCGTCACCAAGACGCGCATCAACGAGCAAGGCTACATGGTCACGGAGAAGACGTACAAGGAGGTGGAACTGACACAGGAAGAGATCGAAAACGAGCAGAAAGCAGCCAAGAAGAAACTGGAGGAGAAGAAGAAGAAATCGGCTGCTGAGAAGGCTGCCAAGGCCAAGAAAGAAGCCAAAAAGCACAGTGGTCCGCCTAAACAGCGCGACCTGCGCTCCTTCTTCTCGGCCAAATGATCAGCACTCTGCAATAATAGGTAGAGTGCAATGCAAATAGCTGCAATAGTAAGTGGGATTTCATTGTTATAGGTCACACAAGGCACTGGCAGCTGGGCAAGCAACGAATTTCCCTTACTGCGACTGCCAGTAGTCCTCATCTACTGCTCCATATCCTCGTCTTCCTCTTCGTCGTCCACTTCGTGGAACATGAACTCGCGTTGATATTCCATCAGGAACTGCGTGGAGCGCTTGACGTCGGCAAACAGCGAGTAGACACGCTTGATATCGGGCACGTCCACCTCTGTACCCTTGCGCTTGGAGCATACGAGCGACGCTGTGATGATCATTTGGATAGCATATCGCAGCGACGTCTCCACTGCGATACGTGTAAGCAAATCTTTGGCCTCTTCAGTCATCTCGACGTCTTCCTCTTCGCAGCGAATAATCAGGATCTTACGCATCTCGGCCTCGCTGTACGGCCTCGTAGGGATGATCATGAGTCGATCCAACAAGTCGATAGGGATACCGTGCGGACTCTTGTAGTTAGTCCCTCGAATACGAGTGATGCCACGGTTCGTAGCGATGATAAGCACAGGAGCCATGTCGCTCTCGAGCGCACGGTTGAGCCACGAGAAACACTCGATATCCAGCATGTGAACCTCGTCGATAAACAGCACGCCAGGCACGATTGTGGCTTTGCCTTCCTCACGCCACTCTGCGACCTTCGTGTCGATCTGTTCACGCACTTCGTCCTTGATCTCTCCAGTGTCGCCAGCGAACAGCGCAAGGAAACCTTGAGAGCGCGAGTTGATGACGTCGATCTCGTGGAGTGATACCACGTGCACGACCTCCTTCCGCTTCTGTAGTTCCCCCTCGGGACATTGCACAAACCGAGTCTGTGCCCCCATTGCATCATAGTCACGAGAGCGCGTGAACGACCGTCCGAGTTTGGAGATCTTGCCAGACTCTTTGTTGATAGTAATCACATCACCTGCCTCGACCTTCTCCTTGGTCAGGGAGTCAATCATCTTGGCTCCAAGATCGTATACCGTCTCCATTTCTGTCGTTCGGAGCGTTAATCTGCCCACTTTATCACCCACACCGCCAGTAGGAGTGTCCACCTGGATCTCAACAACTTCTCCTTCGATAATCTCCGTCTCTTCCATGATTCTCACGCCAATAGAGCGACGGAATGCCTGCGTCAAGGCCTCTGTCTTGCTCATCTCGAGCGAGAACACCTCGCTACCGGCGATGGTAGTAAACGGTGTGTCTTCTCCTAGAGCCTGTGCAATACCCATGGCAATCGCCGTCTTACCGGTGCCAGGCTTACCGGCCAATAAGATGGCGCGACCAGCGATGTTGCCCTCCTCGATCATCTTGGCGACAATACCCGCAGCTTTACGAGCCTCCGTCTGGCCTACCATGCCCTGCGAGGTCATGCGTGGCTCCAGACTGTCGTCCAATCCAAGGCCGCGGATGTGCGAGTGTGCACCGATGCGCTCGATGCGCGTGATGTCCTTCACCTCCGCTTGCGTTTTGACGTTGCCTGACTGGTAGAGCGATTAGAGAGTTATGAGGGGCTGTAGAAGCTAGATGTAGACACGTACCATGCTGGAGGATGTGTTTATTGGCGTGAGAAGAGGACGGAAGACCAAAAGCAAGCGAGATACTTGCACAAGTTGGTTGCCTGTTACGTTGTGGCCGGTGTATCTTTCGACCGATCCAGAGCCAAGCGATAAAATTCCCCACTAAGTACGAATCCATGAAAGGTAAAAATGTAGTTTGCTCTTCTGTTGAGATTTTAAAAAGTTTTTGAACACGTTTATGTCTGGATCTTGACGCAACTTCATCTCTTTTAGCAGAGATTTCACACTTGCAACGGCAATTTGGCGGGTGCCGTCCAGGCAACTTCTTGAACCTCGGATAGATCGCTCCACTGTGTCGTTGCTGTTCTTCCAGATGAGTCATGAGTGGCAGCATGAGTTCAGAGTACCGCATAGCTGCGAGGGCTGTCAATTCGTACTTATCGTACATGAGTCCCCAAAAACCACCGGCACCTGCTGCATTGGCTTCAACGTGAGTCAAAAGCAGAAGTGTGTGGTGCATTCCAAGCACATACTTAGCCGCTTCACCTGCATGCTCGATGCTTTTGCCACGATCAAGCCAATAGCTGAGTGCAAATAAGGCACCTTGGTAGCACGCGTCATTCGCGATGGTAGCAGATGCGAATTCCCAGCTGCCTGCAGGATACAACGCAGGAGCGAAAAGAACCGAGGGACTTTCCATTGAGTGTAGAGTGCATCAGACGCTCTGCTGTGGTTGATGGTACACTCGCTTTCCAAACCAAACCATGCGGCGTGAGCGTAAAGCCCCATCATGAACCACAGATAGTTGAGTGACACACATATTCGTCACTGTAGATATTTTTTTGAGGAAACTACGGAAAGGGTAGACTTAAAAGAAGTCACAATTACATAAAGCACTTCTCCCTCAAGATACTTGTTGGAGCGACATTGTCGCAACATTTTTATCGAGCTGAGTTTTACGATGTTGCGCGAGTGAGAGATCCAAAGGCCGCCGGTTCAAGTTCATTTCGCGACGAGAAGCTCGATAGAAGAAGCAGGTACGGCGATCTTTGGGGCATCAAGTCGGGTCGAAGTTCGACCGTGGCGTAGAAGAGAGAAATCGTACTGACTATTGTGGTTATCCTCAATGTGGATGTACCCATCGTGTTTTTATCAGCTCTAGACCTGCAGCAGTAAAAATCTCGTGAACAATGCTTGCCCAGCTCGTAGCAGACGTGTGCCCGTCGTCGGCCTCTTTCTTCGGCTTCATGGGTGTCGCCTCCGCCCTCGTTTTCGCCAGTACGTTCTGCTTTCCTAGTGGCCCAGTTAGTGTTGTAGCTGCTGGAGCTTCAACCTAGCGCAAATTAGAGAATTGGTGTCACTCAGTCCTAACTTGTTCCGGCTATTGTTATTGAATTACAGATCTTGGCGCAGCGTACGGTACGGCCAAGTCGGGCGTGGGAATCGCATCCATGGGTGTGATGCGTCCCGATCTGGCTATGCGTAACATTATTCCCGTGGTTATGGCTGGTGTGCTCGGCATCTACGGTCTGATCGTGGCGGTTATCATCCAGGGCTCGATCGACCCTCCAAACGGCAACGCGCCCAAATACGGCTCGTACACAGGCTTCGCACACCTGGCTGCCGGTCTGTGCTGTGGTCTGAGCGGTCTGGCGGCCGGCATGGCTATTGGTGTGGTGGGCGATGCGGGTGTGCGCGCCGTGGGTCAACAGGAGAAGCTTTTTGTGAACATGATCCTGATTCTGATTTTCGCGGAAGCTCTGGGTCTGTACGGCTTGATCGTGGCGCTGATTCTATCGCAGAAGAAGAGCGATTGCCCGTCGGAGTAAGCTATCGTTTGTAGAAGACGGGTATGGGCTCTGCTTTAGGGTGGTGCTCTACCCGTATTCGTAGCTTTTGAAGGAAATACATTAAGGTCTTCAAGAGTGAGGTGGAGGTGCGCTTTAAAGCTGTCAACCTCGATATGCTCTTTCTTTCTCAGCGCCGCTGCAAGTGATATGGTTATACTACACCCTTTTGCATATGAAATTTTGTGGAAAGGTGGTGCCCTTCTTCAGCAGTAGAAACTGTAGACGCATCTCACCAAGCATTAGTGCTACTACTGTAGACCCGCATCGCATTATAACACGCACTTTATACCAAATGCGAAGATTTATTAGCTGCTGTCACTCGACGATTCGTGAAAACGTCGGGCCTCGTGAATAAACTAGCTGCATCGTGTCCAGGCGGTTGCTACAGTTTCCAGCTTACTCCGACGGGCAATCGCTCTTCTTCTGCGACAGAATCAGCGCCACGATCAAGCCGTACAGACCCAGAGCTTCCGCGAAAATCAAAATCAGGATCATGTTCACGAAAAGCTTCTCCTGTTGACCCACGGCGCGCACACCCGCATCGCCCACCACACCGATAGCCATGCCGGCCGCCAGACCGCTCAGACCACAGCACAGACCGGCAGCCAGGTGTGCGAAGCCTGTGTACGAGCCGTATTTGGGCGCGTTGCCGTTTGGAGGGTCGATCGAGCCCTGGATGATAACCGCCACGATCAGACCGTAGATGCCGAGCACACCAGCCATAACCACGGGAATAATGTTACGCATAGCCAGATCGGGACGCATCACACCCATGGATGCGATTCCCACGCCCGACTTGGCCGTACCATACGCTGCGCCAAGATCTGTAATTCAATAACAATAGCCGCAACAAGTTAGGACTGAGTGACACCAATTTTCTAGTTTGCACTAGGTAGAAGCTACAGCAGCTACAGGTCACTAGGATAGCAGAACGTACTGGCGAAAACGAGGGCGGAGGCGACACCCATAAATCCGAAGAAAGAGGCCGACGACGGGCACACGTCTGCTACGAGCTGGGCAAGCATTGCTTTCTTAAGGTAGTCTCGGTTCTAAGTGTGCCTTTCTGCGGTCAAATGGAGGAAAGAGCGTGGTCCAGAGTGCAAATGGACTACCGTTAGTTAGCTGTAGATGTGGACTATGCAGTGGCTGTCAGCAGTACTGGCTGCACCGCGCTACCAGAGCCGACAGCAACCGCCATCTGCACGCACCTGATTGGAATGTAGCGGAACTGCCTCTGAAGGGTTTGTTGTGGTCCCCCTTTAGACACCCAAGAGGTTTTACCTCGCTGAAAAACCTCGCATAAAGATCCGTTTTTAGAACGGCTGACCAAAACGGCGCGAGGAATAACGACCGAGACCTGAGCAAATGAGGCTCACCAACAATTGTTGGTATGCATCGCAAGACAGTTGTCTGTCTGTATGCATGGTTCTGTATGCATGGCAATACAGACAAGCTGTCATTTGCTGACATCGTATCGGATCTATTATACCAGCAGAAACTCATCCTTTTAAATATTAAAGAAGCATTCCTTTTTTTTTAAAAAAGCTCCCTAAAACGAGGCTTACGAAATACGGTGCTCGTCCGCAAAAAATAGTGTGGATCACATTAAAACTACAATTCGCATTAGCATGGCGGAAGAGTACCGACAGCGTCTGGACAACAATGTGGAGAAGCTGGTGGAGAACTTCAAGGGACTGATCAAGACGTCCAAGATCAAGGACTCGGCGAACACCACGCGCGAGTCTTTCCAGAGCTCCATTTACGCCACGACGCTAGTACAGGCGAGCGAATCGCTGCTCAAGCTCGTTTCCGAGATGAAGTTGTCTCTGGCGCTTGGCGACTTCGAAGGCATGAGTCAGAACGTCGACACGACCTCCGATGAGCTACTCAAACGGTAACACCAGGCACTAGCTACCTATTGTGGTATTGTATATCTAACGGTTTATATTGTGCCACAGGTGCGACGACGTGGATGCGCAGATCTCGCACTTGAGCTCGGACATTTCGTCAGCACTGTTCGAGCTGGAGAATCATTTCTACCAGTCCAAGTGGAGAGTGTCACCTACGTTAGACAGCGAACAGACTCCCTAATGAAGTTTTAAGCGTAAAAATACAACAAGAAAAACAAATGGCGATGTTCGGAACGCTCGGCATTGACGACTGATCGATGCAGCTTTATCAGACGGCGATGCCAGTCGCACTAGCGGTATCTTCGTCATCGTCGTCATCGTCTTCATCATCCTCAGCATCCGCATCGTCAACGTCGTCCATTGGAGAAGCCATACTTGGAGTGATTCGAGGAGCTAGAAGCATCGGAGTTCCTGGAATTGCAGCCAAGTTGGTCTGACTGGTTGTGGCCGATGCAGTGGCAGTTGCTATGCCCCCAGTCAGTGTCGTGTGGATGCCATTCAGTGCATTTTCCTTCATGCGCCACTCGTTCATGCGCCGCTGATTCTCCATCTCTGTCATCGGAATGTAGCTGCAACAAAGCAGAGGAGTCGGTGTATTCAATACGATGTAGTCCAACATGAACGCTCAAACACAACGACAACTCGTACCTTGCGCGTTCCTTCTCCGACAACTTTTGCCACATGTCTCCGAGAATTTTCGATGCATCTTTAGCACTGGTAGCAGGGTGATCGGCCATAATCTTCTTTCGGTTTTGCCTGCAAAACATGAGAAAGGTGTTCACAGGCTTGGGCGGCCGATTAGGCTTCGCCACTGGAGCCGGCGGCGGAGTCAAGTGGATCGTAGGACGTGACAGCGGTCTCATCCGCTTAAAGTCTTCGCGCTCGAGTTGAGGGATGTCATCTGCCAGAATGTACTTCACTGAAGGACCCCATGTTTCAGCGTCAAGCCGGTCGCGGAACGCTGCAGTGACTGGTGGCAGTCTACTGACTCGATCTTTCAATCCTTCTCGAATAAGCTGCTCAAAAATCATCATGTTGGTCCACGTCAGCCATCAGCACACACATTAGTAGCTAGATCCCATCACCACTGCTTACTCTAGCGTAGTCGCGAAGCTGCTCGCGGATAGATAAAGCCACTTGCGCTTCGAACTCGCCACTCAAACCCTGTATACAATTATGACGATGATCCTGTCAGTGATATGCTAAGTAAGCACAGTTAAAAGAGTTTAACAGTTGACCTTACCAAGTCTTCACAAACGATCTGGGCAAATCGTTCGGGCGAGTTGTTTGAATTGTTAAGGTCCCACTCAAAACGGTCGATGTAGATGGTATCGTTTAGCCGCAGGTTGATAAAGATCGGGTGTAAACTCTCGCCTGTGACAGCCTCGTTCCATGGGAGAGATTTCTGAGCCTTCTCCACCTGCTCCTGAATCGATTTCGCGATACGTTTGTAAAAGCAGTTCGGCAGGTCTAAGTCTCGCACTAACGCTGCAGCAAAAGTCTCGTACGTGAAGTCCTTCTCGTAGCTGCAAGTGTTTCATTACTGTCAGTCCTTGCCCCCTACTGGATGAGCAGTTGCGACGATCACTTACAGGTTCCACGAGAAAGAGTCGATGTATCGGTAACCTTCGATGTCTATGTCGAGTCGAATAGGGATCAGTAATGAATCGCGAGTCGGGAACTACAAACGGCGAAAATTCATCAGCTTTGCGCGTACGACATAGCTCGAATACACGACGCACCTTGGGATAGCTATACAGCTTCCGTTGCGCCAAAATCATGTTGTCTTTTCTGTTTCAGGGAAAAGATATGTAAGATTATAGGCGATAACGGTACGTAAGCTACCGCTTTCGTACCTCCTGGCTGCTTGCAGAGGATCGTTTATCTCCTCCAGCCTTCGCTTCAGCTTCGGTGAGCTAGCTGTCGAGGTGAACACTTCACAGCATAATTGTTAGCTTAATTACTGCAGCTCTCTACTGAATAGAAAATGGTTGAGCACTCGTACGCATCATGCCCTTGTCCATGGGCTTTCCTCCGCGCCGACGAATCAGCCACGACTCCATCAAACCGTTAATCTGCACCTCACAAAGACGCACACAGTCAGTTCCGAGCGCTCGCTTTCTCCACAACATTGAAGAAGCTTCAATTTCGCAAGTTATGCCACATACGCGTCCAACATTGCCCTTGTACCTGCCCAGCATCCACTGGGACAACATACTGGCGTTCACGCCACATTCCTTCGACACATCCACTTGGCGCAGCCCCAACCGATTCCGCAGCGCCTCCACCTGATGTGCACAAACATCAAGAGCGTTTTAGCAGGATACTCGATCAATGAAAACGAGCGCTGGTAAAGCAAGGTGTACCGTACCTCCTGTGAAAGCACGGAGCGCTCGATTTCGGCGTTGTCCTGGCAAATCAAAGAGCGGGAGATTACCACGAGTTAGACCACAATGTTGTAGAGCAGATAGAAGAAAGAGCAAGACTGCTTTAGGTCCTTTGCGCCCACCAGGGGCCGCGCACTAACCGGCTGGACATGCGCAAACTCTCGGCCCGCCATTTTCAACTGAAATCTGAGTCGATTCAGATGAATGCGGATAGGTAGAAATGACTACCAATGAGATGATCGAATTTTTAAAAAATAAACTTGACTGTAATTTTTTTTTCTATTGCGATAATTTCAGTTGAAGTTGCCAATATCGCACTGAACAGTCAGCTGGATGACATCCGTTGAGCACAGTCACGCCACGCCATCTTGTCTAGGAGATGACAGCTAGAAGGCACAAGCAGTCGACGCTATGCGTGTGGCTTGAAGTCCGCGAGGCTGCCTTCCCATCACAGCGGCAACGCCAACTGGGCTTCTGGTTGCCTCATTGTGGCCAGCGCCGTCCAGGTCAAAGTGACCTAAAGCCCATATCTTGACTTATCATTGGCCAAAACACAACTGATACCGTCTCACCATTGGTCAGCCAAAAGGGGAGAGACTTGGTGTCGGAAAATCTCACTTTGCAAGTGTCGGTAACGCACGCAGTCGACCCGGAGGCGAAAAGTTGCCGCTGCGACCGCGACCAGTTAAACGGGTGGTTTCCTGCCAACGCGAGTCATCGATCTGCTAGCATGGAGGGCGGGAGCAGCCTCGACCAGCTCTTCCGCGATGACATTAAGCCGTACGAGCGGATTCTTTCTCGTCCGCCTTGATGCGGCGGCTTCTATTGGCTGATAACGCGCTAACGGCCGTTGATTAACATTGAAATGCAGTCGCGACCTGCCACCATGCGACGTGGAGCACCTAGACGAAATCCTGCTCGTGCTGAAGACGTCACATCCAACGGTGCGCTCCAAGGTGCTTAAGGACCTTGCGGACAAGGTGAGCGACTTATTTTCTGGCGTCCTGAACGAATACGGAGACTCATTCAAATGTTCTCAACGAGTAGGATGGCGCATACATTGTCAAGCTGCTAGATCTGTTCGACGTGTGCGAGCTGGACGCTGACAAGACAGTGTTATACCAGTTCTTCGACATTTTCTACGCCATGCGTGAGTAGTATGATGAATTTGCCAATGGAACTTGATATCGAGCTGACGCCGCAACTGATAATTCAGTGGAAATGTGCAATCGCGGCGTGATTGAGATCTTACTGAGTGAGGCCAATTTCATCTCGGTAGTCGGCGTGTTTGGCTACAATCCAGGGTTAATCCGCGAGATAGACTTCAGAACGGCTCTGGAAGGAGATGGGGGCTTTAACGAGGTACCGCGCAAATGCAAACTGTGGCTTTTCAACGCTTTACGAGTAGAAAAAGCTGACGTTTGTTGGTGGCTCATTGACAGGTGATCTCCATCTCAGACCGGACTATAGTGGAGCGAGTCCACATGAACTTTCGTATCCAGGTGATCAAGGACAACGTCTTGTCACGCTCACTGCCGGATGGCTGCGTGCTCTTACTGGAACACATGGCCAACGAGAACAACTTCCACATCCTTTCGTTCATTTCCGAGACTGAAGACTACTGGAAGGCCATGTATGTGCAATAATTTTGCAATAATTTGTGGGGTCGATTGATTTCTAATGAGCACCGTACGCTGTTGTTTGCAGTAAGGACCTTGTTACCAGCGAAGACAAAAGATTGGAGGGTCTTGGACTACTGAAAGCGATTATCAGCTTGGCGCGAGTGACAAAGCCCGTGGACAGACCCCAGCGTCGCGAACCTTTCGGAGCCCCGCCAATCTTTGCTTCGCTTATTGACGATCTGTTCGGAGATGGCGAGCTTTACGTAGCTTTCTCTACCATTTTGGGCTCCTGCGATTCAAAATTAGAGGAAGTCGCGTTATCGGTGGACATTCTGAACATGCTAGTCGTCTACCGGGGTCCAGATATGCTACGATCGTACCTTGCAGGTGAAGGGAAGTGCATCCCTGCGCCGACATCCGATAAGGAACGGATCATGTGGACACCAGATTCGTCTTTATTCACTGCTTTGCTGGTCGTGTTTGAGCGGAACGAACCGACGCGTATTCAACTGTTCAACTTGCTGCGGGAAATCTTCAGGGTACCGCTTGGACAGGACGACAAGTTTTTGAGTGTGTTCTACCCAAACTACATGCACTGGCTGCTGCAACCACTGAAGAACAACGCGTTTGTCCCCGATGAGTCGGCCATGTTCGATCTGCAAGACAGTATCATGGAACTACTCACGTTCTGCACTGAAAACCACGGGTATCGTGTAAAATATCTATTCGGAAGGCAACCCGTTGCCACCTACGCCGAGAAGATGTTGCGCTCCAAGAACAAGCTCTTCGTTATTCGTACGTAATAGCTACAGATCACCTTCTCAGGTGCTGTGAGCTGTATATTTGCGTGCAGCTGATCCCTCTTACTCATTATCGCTCTTGTGCTCATACCAGATGCCGTGAAGTTTGTTCGAGCGTGCGCAGTACGAGCTGAAGCGTTCTTCTCAAGGTTTTTGATTCAGAACGATCTGTTTACTCCGATGCTCGCCAATCTGGAGATCGGAAAACCGAACACGGGGGCTGTCGGCTCGGCGATCTTGGAAGTCTTATCGTTTATTGGAAAGGTACGCAGCAGCGCGGTGCTTCAGTGTCGGTTTGGCTTGGAAGCTAATGAAGGCACTGTGTTCTGTGCGGTGTAGACAAACTTGACGTCGCTGGTCGAGCACATCCACACGAAATTCTACGAGACGTATAAAGCTGAATGCCCGCTGGTGTTCGAGGCTATTCGCGCGCGCCATGACGGATACGCAGGGTCAGAGGATGTAGACATGAGTTCTACCGATACGAACAAGCCCCAATTTGTCCGAGCAGGCAGTATCGACGACGAAGAGGAGATGTACTTCGAAAAAGACACCGACACGACAGAAACTTCACCTGAGTTTACTAAGAACGGACTGTCAGAGGTAAGAACTGGACGGGGATCACACAGGATTGACTGGATATGCTAACTGATTGCTTTGATACGCTCGTAGGAGGAAGTTCTTTGTCAAAGTCGCCCACGGTCAGTAAAGTTGGTGGATTACGATGACGATGATGACGAATCGTCAAGTGCAAATAAAGAAGACGACTCGATTGACTCGACGTCGACAGTATCTCCACGCGGTGCTGATATCGACGGAGAGGAACGAGAACTTAAGCTTCCCGTGCGAAAGAAAAAAGAGAATGAAGTGGATACTCAATCGTTCTTGGGGGGAAGTAACGTCCTCGCTCAAAAGAAAGCGCAGCAATCATCAAAGAACGCTCGATCACCGCAGTTCAAGAACGTGTTCCAGAAGATATCATGGAAGCTGGCAGCTCCCAACAGCAGCGAGAACGGGAGCAACTCTTCGACACAGCCAGCAACTGAGGTTAATGGCAGCAATGACGCGAACCACGATGATAGCAATAGTAATAGTGTAGGAAGCGACAGTGCCG
This sequence comes from Phytophthora infestans T30-4, assembly GCF_000142945.1. Lineage (NCBI taxonomy): Eukaryota > Oomycota > Peronosporomycetes > Peronosporales > Peronosporaceae > Phytophthora > Phytophthora infestans. The sequence goes on along the minus strand of NW_003303757.1, from coordinate 5,694,596 downwards.
ATGGCAGCGTGGAGTCAGCAGCGCTGGTCGCGGCCAAACGGAAGTTAGCACTGAAGGAAGCGGCAAACTCCGAGTCTCTGCTCAAGAAGGCGAAGACATGTACTCCAATCGGCTCCAGCTAGCGTGGCGCGATAGTCCCATCAACCTTGTACGAGTCAGTTATAATCCAGCAGCGCGAAAACAATTAGCAACAGCAGCGTGGAAACAAAACCCGCGGAAGATCAGCATTGGCGCGCAGTCTTGTATTGGTAGAGCCCGATCGATAACGCATAAAAAATGGCAACATAGAGGGATGAAAAATCACGTGGAAGTGCAAGCTTTGACACTGAGCACTTAAGTGCAGCTGAGCGTGAAAGCAAAACCGGTCAAATGAACGCTAATTGCGAGGGAAGAGTTGATCTACGTCTATAGGGGACGCGTTGGCGTCCAGGAGTGTCTTGCGGCAGATCATCGAGGTCGTCTTGTGTCGGATCTGCTCCCGTTCCAGCTCCAGTCGTTCACGGTCGGCTTGGACGTTCAATAGTGCGATCTCCTTTGCCAGCTTCTGGCGAAGTAGGCGGTTGGTTTCCTTCCCTTCGTCTCTGGCTCGCTTGCTCGAATCGCCAACAGACAACGTTTTCTGAAGTTGCACGAGCAACATCTCGGCGTGGAACTTCACCAGCATCTGCAGCAGTTGAGCGTCGTAGATATCGGACTGATTCATGCCTTCAAGGCGTCGAATTTCGTCTTTGATCAGCTTGAGGATGTCATTGAGACCATCAGGAGATGCTCTCGAGTTGTGCGTGAGCTCTGATCTGGAGCGTGGGACATGGAGGCTCACAAGCAACGAAGAAGACGTTGCTGGAGCGCTCGTTGTTTTGGTCGAAGCTCGAGACTTTTGTCTCGTTAAAGACTGCAATTGCACTTGGTTGGCCCTGGAAGCATTGGAGGACGCGGTTTTACTCATCGGTGAACCCGGACGACAAGTTGAAGGCGCAGCATCCGGCAAGAGCCAAAACTCTTCTGAGCTCTGTGCAGCTTGTGGCTTGGCAACATTGCAATTGACATTTGCATCGGCGCCGAACGCAACACTGGCGTTCACTGCGTCTTGACGGACTTGGGATTGTGCTCGGCGCTCAGCGCCTCGCACCGACTTCGGCATCGGAATCGGATCGTACGCTGACACTTCCATGCTATCGACAGCACACAGCAGAGAAGCACTGGAGTCGGTGAGATCTTCCAGCAGCTGATCCCGTCCCTCTTCAACATCAGTACGCTGAGCAACAGTCGATGCGGCAGCGGCATTGGATGCTGGCGCATTCGAGTCCGATATCCTTTGCTTCTTTTTGTTCGGTTCTGTACTGTTGGCTTTCCTTAAGACACGGTAGATGTAGTTGGTGCTACATCTCATTTGCTCGGCAATGTCCTTGACCGGCATGCCGTCGTTGCGCATCTGCACGATCTTCTCGCGCTGTTCGTCCGTAAGCCAAACAGCTCTTGTCATCTTTTCCTGTCGGTCGTAGCTCTTCAAATACCAAGTGAGAAGTGGATGCCACAAAGGGAAATGAACTTCGTTTCCCTTTGCAACCGGGTTTCCCGCGCAAATGCAAGATTTTGTCTTGTTGAAGTTGCCTTGCACGTTTGAAAACTTCTGCGACATTTTGAGCGGCAAATATTTTCATGGTTTTCGGTGCAGATAGTGAAAAGCTATTAAGCAGTGCTTGATGCTGCACCGCAAAATGACGCTTAAGATGATCGATATCGGAGCGAATCTGACGGACCCGGTTTTCACAGGCCTCTACCGCGGCAAGCAGAAGCACGAGGTAAATATCCAAGGCACATGTACCTTACTATGAATTGAACTCTCTAACGTGTTGCTGTCTTTGCGTATTACAGTCGGATCTGACAGCTATTTTGGCTCGCGCACATACTGTCGGTGTTGAAAAAATCATAGTCACGGGTGGCAATCTTGAGGAGAGCCACAAGGCGTTGCAACTGGCAAAGGAAAACGAGGGTGATGAGCTGCCGCAACTGTTCTCCACTGTCGGGGTTCATCCGACGCGTTGCAGCGAGTTTGAAGCAGACGGAAACGACCCCGACACCTACTTTGCAGAACTATTGGCTGTGTGTGAGCAAGGCAAAAAAGAGGGAAAAGTCGTGGCAATTGGAGAGTGCGGACTGGATTACGATAGACTCGAGTTTTGTGATAAACCGACGCAACTCAAGTACTTCGAAAAGCAGTTCCAGCTGGCAGAATTGACCAAATTACCGCTATTTCTTCACAATAGGAATACGGGAGGGGATTTCTACGGTGACACGTGATAGCGCCAATTGATGAACAAGGCGAGAGTACTGATGAAATCTGTGCCTTGTTGCAGAGATGATTTCGAAGAACCGGTCGAGATTCTCGAATGGCGTTGTACACTCTTTCACGGGTGAAAAGGAGGAGATGCTCAAGCTGGTGGAACTCGGACTGTACATTGGTGAGATGCAAGAGCTGATGAGTAAAACCGTCATGCTAAATTGTACTTTTGTTGGTGGGTACCGTGCAGGTGTGAACGGCTGCTCGCTGAAAACTGCAGAGAACTTGGAGTGTGTCAAGGCGATTCCCATAGAACGACTGATGATTGAAACTGGTAAGACTTTGTGCGCAATGTCAGATCTTGTGATGTCGAAGTTTTGGATTAGCACTAATGCAATAACGCCTTTGGTCACAGACGCACCTTGGTGCGATATCCGTGGCACTCATGCTGGCCACAGCCACGTTAAGACTTCGTGGCAGAGCAAAAAGGCGGAGAAGTATGCACCAGACTGTCTTGTCAAGGGTCGAAACGAGCCATGCACACTCATGTACGCTCAGCTCAGGTATACTACTGTCATTTGTACGCTAATTGCTGCATTCGTCTATAATCCATGTAGCCAAGTGCTTGAGATCGTCAGTGCCATTCGCGGCGAAGACCAGGAAGACGTTGCTTCCCGCATCATTGAAAATACGAAGAATGTGTTTTTCAAGAGCGAATAAATGGCAGTCTGAACAATTTACGCCATCCGCTCGAATACCAGGATATATACTTCGGACTACAGCTTAAGAGCCACGCAATGAGAAGTCCTCCCGAAACGGAATACTGTATAAAAAATAGAATCCTTTCTTTTTTTGTAGCACCGGTAAAACATGCTCGTTGCAACCACATGGCTGCGAGAATAAAAATGTTGGTGGACCAGCCCGTTGGAACGAATTTTTAGCATTTACGCTACAATATTACAGTCCAAGAACCGCAGAATCAATAGAAGATTCCTAGCCATGATTCACTTGTGGTTCTTAGCATGAAATGAAAGCAAAAGGACAGAATCGTGGCTTCCAATATAAGTAGTTTATTGCTTCTTCTTTTTTACCGTCTAAACAATACCAGCATCCTACTAATCTGAGAGACCTCATAAGGTGTCGATGTGATGTGGCTTCAGCAGCGGAGAGTAACTACGAAGTACAAAGCCATTAATGGTTCTGTGTGTTTCACGTCTGGCCAGTGAGCTCATACATGTATCGACATTCGCATTAGATGCTGTAGCGTTTTTCCTTGGAAAACCTCCGAATAGTGGCCCGTGTGTGCCAAAATCCCATCCGCATACTTGTCTTCATTAAGCGGGTAACCGCTCGATGAATAATCTGCCATAACCATCGCCGACGCTCCTGTGCCAGCCAAGCGAGCCTCCCCTGGTCACAGATCTATCACTAGCCAAGCAGCCGGCCGCATAGTAACAACCTACCTTTTAGATCATGGGCATCACCTTCGACAACCTGGACCAGGACGCTGGCCTGAAGAAGCTTAACGGCTTCTTGACGAACCGCAGCTACATCGAGGGCTACAAATTCAGTTCGGCCGATGCCGCTCTGTTCCACAAGTTCTCGGCCGTGCCCGACGCCGCCAAGTTTGCCAATGTGTACCGCTGGTACGTCCACATTGCCGCTAAGCTTGGCCTGCGCGCTATCCTGGTGACCAAGAAGGCCGCCGCTGTCGCCCCCCAGGCTGCTGCCGCCCCGAAGCAGGCCGCCAAGGAGGAGGACGAGGAGGATGACGACGATGACCTCTTCGGTGATGACGACGACGAGGATGACGAGGCCGCCAAGGCCCTTGCTGCCAAGCGCGCCGAGGCTGCCAAGGCCGCCAAGAAGGAGAAGAAGAAACCCGTGGAACGCTCGCAGGTGGTGATTGAGGTGAAGCCGTGGGAGGCTGAGACCGATCTCGAGGAGCTCGCCGTTAAGATCAAGGCTCTGCCCGTCGAGGGTCTGACCTGGGGTGAGGGACACAAGCTGGTGCCGGTGGCTTTCGGAATTAAGAAGCTGCTCGTGCAGTGCGTCATTATCGACGACCTGGTGCTGCTTGACGACATCACGGACGCCATTGAGGGTTTCGAGGACTACGTGCAGTCGGTGGACGTTGCGTCCATGAACAAGCTGTAAGCGGACAGACCAAGTCTTTCTAGGTAGGTTGCCTCCTCTTCCAGTCAGTTACTAGCCGAGTTTTAAAGCTTGCTGCAGCTTGTGGCTGAGCTTCTTGTGCTACGAGTAGAAATTAACACAACAAAAACAGCGGAAAGCACACAAGACACGCAACGAGCTTCTCCTTCGGCGCAGCGACGTTTGCTCGTTCTTGTGCTGTCTGCGCTGTGCCGGCTTCAGTTGAGTGTCTGCGTGCGATATCGTTAACAATTGAAGTCTGCTTGTGGCAGTGGCATTTACAGACTGTGAAAATACTACAGAATTACAGTACAGTAACTCGTTTAGGCTTCTGTAGAATACCCTAGGAGCAAAATCGCCACGTCAACAATCGAGTTATGACGAGGAGGTTTACGAATGCGTGCAGGTTGAAGTGAAGGGGGTGTTCCAAGCAGAAACAGACCCTCCTGACAGTCAAAACGCAAAGCTTGCCAATTACGCACATGAGCCTCTGAGCGGAGTGGTTGGAGCACCCTAAGTTTTTTTCATAAAAAGTCCCGTTAACGCCCTAAGTTTACTGCTTTTAGTTTAAGAGCTTCAAAGATTACACGTGAAATATTAAATTTCCGTGACAATTTAAATTACTCAGTAGTACAATACATTCTCATTTAGGTACGATAAATACTGGCCGTCGGATTTTAAGTGAACATTCTAGAAAACGCGCAGCGCGGGAAAAGGAAGCTCCGCGCGCTACACTGCCAGACGATCGCCAACTGAGGGGGAATCGCTTGCGCGCACGTGCACTTCGCTGAGGGTAAAGTCAATGCAGAAGGGTACGTGCGTTTATCTACGGCTTGACCATGTTTGGTAATCTGAAGCGTAATTTCTCCGTAGACGAGATTTCGATGGATAGAAATTCTTCTAGTGACGCCCCAGACGACGACCGCGACGAAGATTTTATACACATGAGCGATTCAAACGAGGAGTTGCAGGAACTTCTTGAGGAGATCGGTGAGAACAATCGGTTGCTAGACATCTTTCTACGTTTGTTTACTATGAATTTTAATGGCGTGCGCAGAATCGAAGCCAAAGCACTCTCATCGACAAGGTTTGTATTGCTGCTTCTTGGAGCTCTATTGAATCACAAAAAAAACAACTGTGTATTATTAAACGAAATAATGTAGGTGCTACAAAATCACTTTGGCAGGAGAGACAATCTCTGAAGCGGAAAAAGTTTTGCCGTCGACGTACAGCAAGATCCGGGAAGCGGCGGCGGCGGCGATCGAGTGGAACGAGCAGCTGCACTGGCGAAGAAAGTGGAGCAGAGACGCTGTCGATGCATTCATCTGACGGAGCAACAGCCGATTCTCGTTACGATCCACTCGAACGGTATGCTCAAGACCCACAATCCGACCGCACGCCCCGCGCCAGGCGTACCGAAACGTATCCAGCTCGTATGGCGATGGAATCATCCCGTGAAGGCGTTTGCAACAAGATACCTCCACTACCTACGCTGTTTTTTTCGTCGTGGAGTGAGGTTAACCGCGTTTTAGAGAGGTACAGCAGCGATTTTTTCCGGTTATTCCGAGCCCGTGACACTCAGACTGTGAAAAAGCACAACTCGTAAGTTTAAATATTGTGCCATCATATTATTGAATACTGATAACATGTTGATATGATTTATTAGATTGAACGCTCTGCAGATACCAACGAGTATGGAGCACAGCTACAAGGTGTTCCGCTGCACACATGGGTGCTCGCAAAAGTCTCGCAGCAAAGGTCGGCGCAGTACGCCAAGTCGATACACTGGACGTCAAGCCCGCTTCACAGCTGCAGTAAGAAATGTTGCCGCACAAGGAGAAAAACCAGAGTGAAAAATTGTTTTACGGAACTGGGTACGTGGCCGTACAATTGTTGAAGGGTTTGATGAACTATTAACATGCTGATGTCTTTGATTGTAGACATGGACACATAATCACCGCACGAACGCAACGATTTACGCGAGCTACTTTGGATCCGGGTCAATACCGGAAGATAGACTGGTTCTCGAACAAGTGGGCCTTCTTGCCGATGCAAACACAGACTCGCGTCGCATTCAAGAGTTTTTATCGGGCGCCTTAGACCATCAGGTGACACCCCAGCAAGCGCGTAATATTGTGCAAAGGGTACTGAAAAGTACTTCCGCTGATAAACAGCTTAAGCGCATGCTTGATACCCTCGCGGAGTTCAAGAATCATGAGGTACTTGTTATCCACGATCAAAACGACGTGACGTGCGGCGTTGTGATGCAAAGTGCCACTCAAAAGATAGCTTTTGAGCAATGGGGTGACACTTTATGCATAGACTGGACTTACGGCACGAACAACTTGGGGTTTCATCTCGGTAAGATTACTCATTAATTGTGTGAAGTCATACAAATTTCCTTCAATGTTTTTCGTTCGGCGCCCTTATCTTTGCGGCGCTCTTTACGCTAGGCACCCTTATCTCTAGGGCGCCCTTATCTCTGGTGTAGCATCCTTACTAATTGTCTCTTATCTATATGTAAATGCAGGTGGCCTAGTGCAACAGGACGTGGCGTGCCTGTACTAGACTTTATCGCTCTCAACGAAAAGATGGAGACAATGGAGACTATTTTGGATTTTTTAAGACGCACAACAGTTCGTGGAGAAACATCGAGACCTTTGTGATAGACAAAGACTTCAAGGAATGGAAAGTGTTAGAGAGATGCTTCCCCCAAGCCACAGTGCTACTCTGCTAGTTTCACACCATGGCGAACTGGAAAAAAGTTATAAAGCGGGCAGAGTATGGGCTTAATGGTGTTCAGCGAGATGAAGTGGAGATCTCGATCAAGCAGATGATGTACAGTACTACCAGAGAAGATTTTGAGCGAGCAAGAGATGGATTCGAGAAACTGTGTAAAGGAAAGTGTCCCGATATTTGTAGTAAGCCGTGCCCAAAGATTTTTTCGTACTTTCAAAACAACTGGGAGTGGTGTAGCGATATGCGGTCGAACCATGGTCGTGGGAATTACTTTACAGCGGGCAATACGACGACGAATAGGATTGAAAGCAATTGGAACCAGCTTAAACGGCTTCTTGGGAAAAAAGCACGGATTGATCGAACAATCGCGGGATTACTACAAAACCAAATCAATGGTGTCAACCACGTCCATTTTGTTGCGCAAGTTTTCAAGTCAGTCGCGTCCACCGGATGATATTCCTCGGTTCTTGCAACGCGTTGCTGCGAAGCTGTCTAACGACACATTTGTGAAGGTTTCGTTTCAGTGGAACTTGTTCATGGTGCACCAGAGTGAAGCTACATGTCGGCACGTCGGGTTGGCCCAATCCGAATGGAAAGTGTGTTTGCATGGTCAAGAATGGTGTGTTGACGATCTATTATGGTCGTGCAATTGTTTGTTTTATAAAAGCTGCCGACTTCCTTGCCAGCACGTAATGATTGTTGCTAGCAAAATACATGGATTCGAATCACTTCCAGCAGAATCAGAACCAGCTCGATGGAGCATGACAAAGACTGAAGAATTGTACGCGACTTTTGAAAATGGGTTGCTCCCGCTTCGTGAGGTGGTTAATATGGTGAAGGCACGACCACCTCCGGTTATGGCGCCCCAAGTCGTTGCAGCACCCTTAAAGAATATTTCTGCTGCGGCTCTGAGCACGTAAAAACGTTCTGTTAAGTACGTGCGTCTACGACGAAAAGAACCGGCAAATATGGTTGTCTTATCAGACGCTGAGAAATATGCAAGAGCACAAGCAATGCTTAAACCAATTATTGAAAAACTTAGTGCGTTACAGACAGTTGACTTTTACGAGCAGATGAGCAAGTGGAAGACAGTGCTCGAGGAAGAAGTACGGGGTGACTGTGGATCCATTGACGATAGCTTCGATAGTGATACGGGAAGCTACCTGGACCAACTCGATTACGCAGATGTGATGGCCGAAATGGAAGTTGATCAAGAACAGGCCATGAAGGCTGAATCTCTAGCTGACCTCGCTCGAAAGTGGAGCATTTCGATGCACGACGTTTCTCTTTCAGACAAAGATACAGCGCCGTCCGATAATTTGTTTGTAGAACCATCACAACTTGCGCAACCTTCTGAACAACCTGCACTACAACTCTCTCCAGATGACGAGGACGTGGATACATCTGACATAAAAACAAACCAATCCAAAGTCCTGCCTGTTGAGGCTACCGTATCATCGGACATTCTTCCCAAAGCTCGAGATCTAAAATTTCTCCAGCTCCCAGCCCCCAAACCTCGAACAAGAAAAAAGAAGAAGCAAGGATGGAGCACCCCACAACCGAAGTTTGCTCTGGTTTTGTTTTCTTCTGAGGTGACGACAACGATGACAGAAATTATTCAGTGGTCTAACTATCATCCAAACGTGGAGAAGGTCTCGAATGTGCTCGACCAGTATCCAGTGCGGATGACTGACAAATTCATCCAAGCTCGTCCCGTTAGATGTGAAATTGCAACGGAAACCAGCGCGAACAGCCACAAGGAACATTCATTTGTTATTCCAGACGTTCTTTTGAAAAAAGCAGAGGCTTCGATGCTGAACAAGAGGGCCCGTCTTGCTGCCAATAAGGAAGACGCACCATGGGGGCTCATGGTTTCATTCGGCTCAAGCGACATCGCTCTCCACAGGTACGTCAACAGTTTCTTCTCTGCACTACCAAGGGTGCTACAAGAGTATTAAGGTTGCTCGAGGAGTACTAAGGGCGCCACATCACAATTATTAAGTCGTGTGTTTGCTACTAACACTGGTAATGTCTATGTAGCTCTTTCTTGTACAGAATGAGGAGTTTTTACGACATAAAGGCGAAATCGAAGGGTTTCCTTGAAGACCTGAAGTGGATAAAACAGGAATGGCGCTTTGTTCAAGCCCACCCAGTTGAATTATTTGCTATGGAGACCAAAACGAACGGGTTGCTACATTCCGAATCTGCACAAATGCACGAAGCACTGTCCGACGATGTGATCAAAAAGTTTTCGACACTATCGCTGATGACAGAGCTGAAGACCAAGTCGGGAACCTGCGTTGTAAAGTTCAGCGATATTGCTTTTGGAGTCCTACGCGGCAGGCTAAACGACGCTGCCATCGACATGGCAATCACTTTGATAGCAGAGAGTGCACGAGGATGTGTTTCCTTTTCATCGCTGACTCTGGCATTGCGATGGCCAAAGCCACCAGAACAATGGTTATCTCAGACGCAATTTGTGGTTCTGCCGCTTCACTTGAGTACGGATCACTGGGGAGTTATCGTCGTGGAAGTTTTGTTCCCAACAACGCTGAGAGTGAACTTTTACGAGCCGCTTCATCAGCAATGCTATCACAAAGAAGTTTTGAGCGCATGGAAAAATGAGTTCCTGCCGTACTTGCAAAGGTGGCATATTGATAGTGGCTCAAAAGAATCGTTTTTCCAAAAAAAGTAATTACGAGCTGGATCCGTGAGCCGACTCAGCCCGATGGTATCTGCTGTGGAGTGATGATCATCGGAATGGTTTACTCATATGTGCTCAAGCTCGCAGATTTGGGCGTCATCGTGTCACTGACGCGTATTTACGCGTTATGCGATTGAGACTCGCATGGATGTTGCTGTGTACAGCAAAGCGGGTACCGACAAGCATCGGGAATTTAGCTGAAATGCAGAAGACGGATGAAGAAATCAGGAGGTTCTCCGCGTCAACAGAAACATCGTGCTACATTCAGGAGCGAGCTACTACTTTGTTCCTGATCAATATAACAAACCACATGTGTGTTTAGCATTTCCACTCCTATTTTGACAATTCACTTCTACATTGGGCGTTGCATAGCGTTATTGCCTCGCTCGCTTCACGTGAAAGTCCTTTATTATCTCTCCTTAAAATGCAAACGCTAGGTCGAGCCTCTCGCGCTCATCTCTAGAGCGCAGCTCGTGCACCACGTACATGTATCTGGTGCTATTAAATACCTTGTGCTTCAGAAAAAAAAACAAGTTGTTGATGGATTAGCGGCTACAACAAGACAATCAAATGTGACAACAAAATGTGATGAAATGCAAAAATGACAATATGGACGGCACTATCGTGAAACTTCGCCTCTGTCGGCTGCCTCTGTTGATAAATTTTTTCCACAAATAAGGGCGCTGATCAGTGCTAATGGTGCGGAAGCACGTTAAGGGTGCTCTAAGGCTGTTGTGCTGTCGTCTTCTTAGGGTGCCTTAACGCCATTCGCCTCTGAGAAGGCCCTGACAGATGCGTTTTGTTTATGGGCCACCGACGTGGTGTTGACCTCATCATGGAATCAGTTGCAAAAGTTGGATGCTTGTACATGTACATGGGCGCAGTCGCTAGGTGCTGACCTCATCATGGAACCAGCTAAACGAGTCCTATCCTAAGTTAGGAACAGGTAACAATGTTACCCAAGCTGGATGCTACGTAAAATTCTTAAAAAAAAAGGTTAGGGTACAATAGTAGGTCACCACTGTTCGGAGAAGATATATTCCAATAACCTAAATTTTGTAAAACGTTACACTTTGGGACGCAAGCTATTATGTCTCAAGCTGTACTTACCCAGCACACATTCTTGACAATTCGTTTCACTTGACCCATGAATGTATAATAGCAGCTCTATTAGCAACCCATTTCTACCTTTTCTCGAAACATCGACAGTACCAAAACCATGGTTCTTGCACTGACGTTTTCCTCAAAGCAATTTACCGCCTACTTCCTCACTCCGTTCTCGTCGAACCGACAGGCTTCTTTCGATGATGCCGGCCCCACGGTGTGCAATAAAGAACTTTGTACTGGCTATACGAATCTGATCAGCCATGTCCGCCAGAAGCACCCCAAGTTCGAGGTCGTTATAACCTCTACTGTAACGGTGTACGTAGCCCTAAGTGTACCCCTGGTTACATTAAGTGTGACACGTCATACTTCGGGATATTTGGTACAAGGTACCAAGGTCGTCCAAAGCCAACCATTGGTTGATGACATTGCATTTCTATAGGTGACTCATAGTTTGTATTAAACCCAAACTTTATCTACCTATAAATATACTCAGTTTACATTCTACCTTAAATGGGTCACCTCGTTCCTTTTTGATAAAGAGGGGACCTGTGATCTGCCGTTCACTGAGAGTTTGTATACTCTCGCAAGACAACTTCCTCTAGCGCACGGTGCTGTGTGACCCCGTCACATCTACAAGGGCTGATAGTAAGACAATTGTGGTCTTTACGGACACAAAGCCTCAAACTATTTACTTTTGATCGACTTTTACAGTGTTATGCTACCTACCCTTCACGTTTGCGGAGATTGCGCACAGGTACTGCCCCTCCCTGACATTAGCGCCGGATGCTAGTCAAGTATCTCAGGCTCCTTACGGAAGAGGTGGAGAGGACCATCGTCTTGGTGCTACCCTCTAAACTCGAAAATATATTCGACGGCTGGTCTTTCCACTCGGAGCATTACGATGCCGTGCTCGCGTTGTTTAGCACGACGGACAAACTGAGACGATGTTAATTTCGATGGCGGCAAAAGAAGTTGGTGAACTTAAAAAAAAATCCACATGAGACCCGCCACTTTACCATCTACCTTTGGTGGCAAAGTGGCGTTCTCATGTGAATTTTCTGTAAGCAGTATAGAAGCATTTCGAGCTGACGACGTCGAATTTGCTTTTCAACAGCGGCGACAACTGCTCAACCAACTGGCGTCTTGTAACTCTTTTGGAGATTCCGCTAATTGGTTGTGCTAGCCACCGCTTGCATCCTGACAGCCTAGGCGTATTTGGCAGATTAGGAGCCGGTACTGAGCAAGTTGGACACCCTCGTGGGCATATTACGCTGTTTCAGCATCACAGCAACTTATTGGTAAGCCATTATCTTTTTCTGACAATTTATGCTACTTCATTTTAAAGATTCCATTGTAGAAAAAACGCTTTGCGAGTGGTTCGTCAAAATGTCACTCGTTGGTCGAGAACTTTCGCAATGACTTTGCGGTTCTTAAGATCAAGGACTATATCTGCATGGAGGACGACAAGATTGGTGCCCTGATGCCAGGTTGTCGGGGGAAGAATCAGCTGCAGGTGCTTCTGTAAGAGCTAAATGACTTTGTGTCGGCATCCCTTAAGCAGCAAAGCGCCGACGGAGCCTCGCTACTCGATGTTCGCAATCTTTTGAGCGCACGCATCGAGTAATACCCTAGTCTATCGGACAACCTCGGTGTAGACTCATTAATTCTACACGACTAAGAGCTCGAATCGGCCTGCATTTTGGTTGTAATTGGCGAAAGCGATCGGTTGCGTGCTGGACAGCGCGTGTGGCTACGTCCTTTTGAAACCCGTATCAGCAGGAAACAACCGACGCATCGTTGACGAGAATGAGGTTTGCCGAGAAGGCGCTAAACAGCGAAAGGAGGAATGTCATGGTAGTGTAGAGCGCCTGCTGCTACCGTACCTTTCTCTAATAATCCAGCCACGTTGAGATTTTTGGTTCTCGGGCGAAGCATCTATTGCCTCAACACTGCACCCGCACGCTGCCCATTCACTTAGAAATCTTCCTTTTTGGAAAATCACCGCCGCTTTTAGCGCGTATTATCGGAATCATGACACTGCCTCTTGTTGGGGGTGAACATCATCACTACTAGGCGGTCGTTCGGTATTGCGCGTTGTACAACACATCGTTCGTTAAAGGGCTTCACCATTCTAAAGACATCATGACTTTCGCCGAAATCAACCACTTGAACCCATCACTATCAGCCTCTTCATCCCCGAGGAGAAAAAAAATCAAGACAAGGCCGATCTAAGCGTACTGATCTCGTCGATCGAGTTGGCTTGCAAGCTCATTGCTAGCTTGGTGCGCCGGACCGATGTCACGGGGTTGTACGGTCTGGATGGCTCCGAGAACGTCAAGGGCGATCAAGTGAAAAAGCCGGATGTCCTCGCCAACAAGGTCTTCGTCAACGCACAGAAGGTGCGTTGGTGATCGTGTCGATGAATGTAATATCGGTGAAAGCCGACCCGATACCGAGTAAAGTTCTCAGCTCAGTCAAAGTCCTGGCTTCTGACGGAGAAGTCGAGCCTGTTCATGTGGAGAGCGACTCCAGCGGGAATGGTTGCCTATGGCTGGTCATTCTGCTTGACTTGTTGAGACGTTTCTGTGGTGTGCTGCAAGTAGCCAAGTAATCTATTGCCTTTGGCCCTCTTGACGGCCCCTCTAACATCGATGGCAACGTTTCGACAGGATTCATATTTGGCATGTACCATCGTGAGGCAGGCCAGTAGGGCGGGTAAGCTCATGTGCTAAGTGACTGCGATTCTCTTGTGTGACTTTGACTTGACAATCTTCTGTGTGCCAGCTTCAAAAATACCCTTCCGCCTAGTTACCAGTTTGTAGCGATCAGCTACTGCATGTACGACAGCCCCACTCAGTTGGTATCGTTCATTGCTCACAACGATCGAAGTTTTCTTCCTGTCACACATGAACATGCGAATCCTCGAGACTTCAATACGGAACGCATGTGTCATACTTCTCATACCTCCGATTCATCAAAAGCTCTGATCCAAAATCTCTCTGCTTTTCAGCCGCAGATACACTCGCGCAGCGAAGACAGCTGGGACCGCGCAAGTAAGGCGTTCGTGAACGAGTGCAAGAACAAGCCCTTCTCGTACAGCGCTCGTTAAGTCGATAGCATGGTGCCCGATATTCACCGCATCATCCTGCTCGGTGGCGTTTACCTGTGCCCGGGGAGCGCCAAGGTAGATTTCGTTAAGTTCAGTCCCGACGACGTTCATGTTGATAGCGATTGTAGCTCTAGCTCTTTAGAGCAGGGTCTGGAGCGTCCTATACATGTATGTGTATGGATACAAAGGCAACCCGACGCCGTTCAACTTGGAGAAGGTAGGCAACCGGAGCGGAGCGCGTTCTCGACCTGTTCCCCGCACGCTGCTTGTTGCCATTGAATCGGCGCAGCACATCAACACGCACAATACATGTGCTAGCCTTGAATGGTTCCATCTCGTGCCTTGGAAGCCTCACATCCACTAGGAACAGCCGATATTCCTGACTGCAAGCGCGACATCCAGCGCGTTGTCGAGCTAAACAAGTAGTACGGCGGGGGGAATTAAGCAAGCGAAGTAGAGTCCCGAAGTTTAATAAGATCATTCAGATCCGGACAGCAAAGAGGGGTATTATGGACTTCCTGTCAACAAAACTTTGATTTTTCCTCGAGGTTTGGATCAATTGATATAACCCGCGTACCCTTACCCTATTGCGTTGCTAACACGTATGGAGCAAAACTGACTTCGTTAGAGCATCTCCTCTGGTGATGCGTAAAAAAATGCAAGATGCTCAAAACTGGTAGGTGAGAGCAGCACGACCGCGTGAAAGCCAGGCTGTCACTGCAGCGGTCGTCAGCGTAGCTGCAGTGAGTAAAACTAAATCCCCTCTTTCCTTTAATGCTAACCGACAACAGCGCACTGAAGCTTTTCGGCCTTTGCAATAACGGTGAAGAAACAGATATCGTTAGCGTCTTGGTCGCATTCTCCGCACAGACAGATGCTACATGTCCAGCAGGCGGCTCCTCAGCTGGATGTTTACCGAACGTCGATCGCGGGGCTGAAGAAGCCCATCAGCGACTTAGTCAAGCCAATTTCGCCGATTCACCAGTGTACAGTGAGAGTACGTCCCCCTAGGCGCTTCCGTATGCGTCGTGCCCGCTATATGTGTGTTGTTGGTGCCGTCGAGGAGCAAGATTGCGATTTGCACCAGCGCTGAGACACCGCAGGGAAGGTGGGGCTGTCTCCATTGCAGAAATGTACTGCTGCTAGCCATCAGCTTGCCCATGGCATGCCGGCAGACGTAGTGGGCGAGTATATTCGCATTGGGGGGAGAGCCGCAGCTGAAAGCCCCAAGTATTTATGTGCTACTGTAGTTGCTGCTTTTGGAGATGAACACATATGCTCCCCGACTGAAGATGACATTATGCGTCTTTTAGCGATGCACGAAACGCGGGGGGTTGCTGGTATGTTAGGCAGTTTAGACTGCATACACTGGAGCTGGAAAACTGCCCGACAGCATAGGAAGTACAAACATAAGGAGAAGTCTCCAAACATGCTTCTCAAGATTTATGGCTTTGGCGCATGGTTTTTGGTATGCATCGCACAAGGATATCAACGTCTTGGACCGATTCTCGGATCTAGTCAAAATGCGAGCTCCACCATGCAACTATAAGGCACACGGTAACTCGTACAACCTCGGCTACTATTTGGCAGACGGTGAGTAGCTTGCTTCCCTTTCTTTTGAGTTACGTGTACTGCAAACAGTTATCTGATTTTGTTGTTGATGCTGGTGTTTGTTTGCAGAAAATTATTTACAATGGGCAATACTTCTTCAGACAATGACCTCAATGATTATCCTTACGATACGCTTCCTACAGCTCTGCGAGAATCTTGCGCTGTCTAAGCCCGTAGTAGCGACGCTGAGCTGAAGTCATTTCTTCGAAACTACAAACCATAATTTGGTCGTTCGTGGTTTCTTTGAGCAAGCGATTTTCGCCTTAGTCTCGCTCGCTAGCTTTGCTACTAGAGCAAGCAGACTTTGCTTGATATCTTTCACAGCCTTTGCAGATTTTCTCCCAACCAGTCTCTTAACAGTTGTACTCTTCAAGTTCGTATCGTCCGTTTTGTCAGGGTCTCCACCTCGACGCTTACGAGATCTTTTCTTCGAAGCCAATGACCGATGCCACTTAGCTGAATGAGACAGCTAAGTTCAAACATCTTGACCTCTAAAGCCTGCACAATTCTTCTCCCGAGACAGCACATGGACATCCGCAATTATGTCTTCCGCCGTTTTTCCGCTTTCGTTGCGAGACACAGCTGTGGCAAAATATTCAGCATATTTATTGCAAGTTGCCTGTAGCGAACTCCATCGTGTTTGCAAGCTTCCAGGCTAGCCACTTTGGCTTTAAATCCACTCAGATGCACCCGCTGAACTAAGTCGGTATGCACCTTACCCCCCCCCCCCCCAAAAAAAAAAGAAGCACTTCTCTTTTGCTCACCGCCACCAACTGCATCTTGCGAAATCTCTAGTCACGGGGTAGCAAGGTCCTCATCCGGGGATAGCATCCTTCCTTCCTTTCTTTTTCGACGATGATTTGGCAGCTAAAGCTTCATCTTGACAAATAATGCCATCCTGGCATGCTGATGTGAAGTACTTGCTTGATCGTTTCCGCTAGCACAAAGGGCACGCCGCTCTGCAACTTCTCCTGAGAGTACAGGCGCGGTTGTAGAATGCGTATAAACTGATACGCTACAGCTTATATGGAGGGGGGGGGCACGAGACAAATTTGCCCTGTGTGGGTTTGCTCAAGAATATACTCAACACCCTCTCAAACTAAGAAGACAAAAATTGTAACAAAATTTGTAACAAATTTTGTTTTCTTAGTTTTTGCTGACAAAATCCAGAGCTGTTCCGCGCCGTATTTCAAACGCAATACTGAACTGTACAACTGTACACTACCACTACGCTCTGTAATATCAGAAAAAGTGAGTAATTTATGTTTTCACAACGTTTGTAAAACCTCTATGACCACATTCTCTTAAATTGGAGGTCGACCTAAAGTTTTCAGCAAATCTTGACCGATTTTACTCTTGCCGATGCAGCTGCAAAAACAAAAACTATCGCTCTATTTTGGAGTAAAAATAGTTTTACGCACAACCGGTAATGCACAATACGCTGTCTAAGTGTGTTTGGCTAGTATAAAGGGCCAGGAGACCGCCCAGGAATTCTGCCTCCAGCTCTCGCGAACACCTCCCAACCGATTCAATTGGCATTTTCGTCGCGCGTAAGATGCAAAATGATGCTTTCCTGGTATCTACGCCTGACGTAAATACTGGCAAAACGTTTCATTTGGCCATAACTCCGTCAATATCCATGCGCACGTTTTTGAATTGGGGCAGGATAGGCTCTGAACCTGGAGATCTAGACTTGGGTACATCGAAACGTGTGGTTCTGGAGAGCGCAAAGACGATAGAGTAAGGTAGTGCAGGTAACTGAATCAATCTCACTCTATCTTTTGCATAGCTAGCCTCGTTAACGCGCATACACGAACTCGTCACGGTCCGAGGACCGCAGTTCAACACACGCCGTATTTAGTCTACATGTACATGTAGTAATAGCTCTTCATATTTTTACGAGTAGAAATTGACTAGTATGCTATTGTAAAGTCTACTCGAAATTTCCGCACGCGGTTCTCCAAGCAAATCGTACGCCGAACGGCGTAAAACTTACTATCAGCATATATATGCATTTAAACAGAGGTGATTCGAGCTGACTTGCGCCCCGCAATCGCTCACTGAGGCCACAATCACGGTTCTCACTAAGCCGCTAGCTACGACCGAGTGCACGCCACGACCCACGAAGCTCTCAAAAGCTGCAGTAATCATCCGCCTTAAGCTCGCAGTACTCCAGTCGAAGTCGCCCGTCTGGTTGGTCTACAGTGCGCTGGGAGAGTGTCAGTAGCCGCAGCTTCATTTCCACTCAAGCCTGGCTGGTGGCGGTGTAAGCATGGCCGATGAAGCGACAAGACCTGGGACGCCAGGACAAGCACCGACGGATGCACAACAAGGTAGAAGTACTGAGCCTTGTGTGTCAGGACGCCGCCCAACGTCCGCGCGAGGGACGCCACCTTCGACGTTGCCAGCCTTGCGTGTTTCGCCGTACCCATCGCGGGAGCAAACGCCTCCTCAGTCGTTTCCATCCTCAGCATATCTGAGCTCGCGTATCACTGAGCACATCGCCAGATAATCCAGAGCAACACCGCCTACAGCTAGTGGTACAAGGCGTCGTCAAAGACACTATTGGGATGCGTGATTCATCAGGCAAGATGCTGATGTTTTGATGCAAATGGAGCAACGTTTGACGCTTTTATGCACAAGCTTTGGATGAAAATCAAGTGCCATATTAAGGGCCAGGCCGTTAAAGATGGTGATACATGGACTTGTGTTGAGCCGAGCGAGTCTACGGGGAACAAGGTGATGCAATTTAAGATGAATGGGCGCATAAAAAAATCCGACGTCAAAGTCTGAAGAATCATGAAGCCGTTGGGCTGCTTCACTCCGTGGTGACACGGCCACCTTGATGATTTATACCTATGGTCTAAGTATATCAAATGCACGGATTCTCAAGGACTTCAAAGTGGCCTATATCCACACAGACCGTTCTGGCGCTGCTACAGAGGCGTCATTTTTTGAATTGGTGGAACGACTCCGTGAAATTTGGGAAGGGACGTTTCAAGCCAGCGCTGCAGCATTGATAATGTGGGCGAATGAAATCGTTCGTAGTTTAGATCGCTCAACATGGGAAAATGCCTTGTTGGACTCGCCAACAGCTAGGATATTGCCAATGCTCCAGGTAGCTGATGCGCGAGTTGAGCAACATCTAGCAGATCTCACTAAATCGGCTAATTTGGCTCTCGATATTGTTGATGCTTCGCTTAAAAACAACGAACAGCTACATCATCACTGGGAGATGTTTGGTTTGCGTTTAGCAAATCAGAAAGGATACACTTGAAGCGCGCAGAAGGATACTTCAATGTATCCGCGCCAATATTCCTCTACGACCTATTTCGACTGTGATTGATCCGCTAGTTTCAATGGAGAACATGGAGGAGTAGTGCTTCAGCAAGTCATTGTATTAGCTTTCGAATCCAATAGTTTGCCTCGTAATTTCTTTTTAAATGTTTATTGTTATCGATACCTCGAAATATCCAAGCTCTCCTGTCTCGCGTCGTGTTAATTTTCTCTTGACAAGGGGTCAGTCGGATCGAAATGTCCCTGCACTGTTTAGCCGCAGTGCTGAAAGACGCTCGCCATTTTAAACTTTTCGAAACGTGTAAGCATTTTAATCACAAACGGAAGTAGATCGCTACCACTTGACTCAACATAATTCCTCTGAAATGACTGCTTAATATAGCCGAACATAAACTCAATCGGATTGAAGAATGGACAGTAGGCAGGCAGGAAAATAGGAATCACTCCAATACTCCGGAGGAAGTGAATTATTTCTGGGTCTCGGTGATTCGACGCGCCATCCAAAATCCATATCGAATTGGTGCCAGGGTACTGGCGAACCTTTCCACGACTTGAATACGCAAAATCTCTGCAGCACGTGAAGAACTTGACACGATCGAATGTTCCGTCAGTGTTATAATAGTCAATGATTCCATCAACTCCCAGAAACGCCAGGACTAAAACGCGTGGTTTACGTTGAAAATCACCACGAACTGCAATCTTGTGTCCCCTAAGTGAATAACCTCGCTTGTGGATCATTCCACGGTTATCAAATGAAACTTCATCTAAAAAGACAATGTTTCGGTGGCACCAGGCGACACAGCTGAGCTTTTTCACAAAGCAAAGCACGTCTTTCTCTTTAATATGCATCGGCTCTTCGTTCCAGCGCCTTGCGAGTAAATCTACAATCGTGCTGTTTTCTCCATACAGATGTCTTCGAAATGCTCATTTGATGAGCCTCGAGGAAAGCTTCCTGAGCCTCATTTTAAATCGGCTAGCGGCTGCATAGTGTAGAACTCACATAGCCACTTTCGATGTGCCTTTGTTAGTGCTCGCGCTGAACTTGCTTCATCTCGCTGGTAGGTCCCAGTTTTCTCGAAACGTTAATTCAGCTCCCAATCGTCTTTGCTGACTTGTGGTAAACTCGAGCAAGGTCCTTACGCGAATATCCGAGGCAATAAAATACAGTGCTGGGGTGGGCATGCCGGCTTGTTACCGCTTTCTCCGTTGATACGAGAGAGTTATGACTAGGCTATTTCAGTCCAACATTGCAAACAATAATATTAGCATAGCGAAATTAATATGGTACGCTTGTATAATACTTCACATCTCCACCAGGAAAGACGCCGCTGCACCACCCTTGTATGATACTGCACACCTCCGCCAGGCAAGACGTCGCTACACATGCTGTTGCAAATTTGCTTAACTGCCATTTTGCCCAATCAGATCAGCCTGTGGGCTTGACGGCCAGTAGGTAATAAAGTGTAAATTTGGACGGAATTGACAATATATTAATTTAAATTAGCACTGGTCTGAAATGGTGTCAAATTGACAACTGTTCGGCCACGTACTTGCTCATTAAAAAAGGAGCTAATACTGCTCTTTCGATTAAATTCGGTCTTTTTTAGCTTAAATTAGGCAACTACAAGGATTTTCATGACACGGCTGACGTCGACAGTCTCACTTCATTCGCCACCTGCTTCAACTATGCGCCGTCGGTTCGTCCCATCACTCCATTCGCGAATCTTCTCCGTCGACCTCAGTCAGTCATTCGCAGCATCATGGCCAACCAAGTGGACCACTCGAACCCCATCACGCTCTCGCGCTTCATTTTGGCCGAGAAGGAGATCCAGGGCAATGCTGACCTGAGCGTGCTCTTCACGTCTATCGAGCTGGCCTGTAAGGTCATCGCCAGCTCGGTGCGTCGTGCTGGTCTCACGGGCCTCTACGGCCTTGACGGCTCGGAGAACTCGACCGGAGATCAGGTGAAGAAGCTGGACGTGTTGGCCAACGACATTTTCATCAACTCGCTTAAGTTCTCGACCAAGATCGAGGTCATGGTCTCCGAGGAGGAGGAGAAGCCTATCGTCGTGCAGAACGACTCCAGTGGCACCAAGTACTGCATCGCCTTCGACCCGTTGGACGGCTCATCCAACATTGACTGCAACGTGTCCACTGGCACGATCTTTGCTATTTACCAGCGCGACGCCTCGTCCGAAGGAGGGTGAGTTTAAGCTGCAAAATGTGCTGAGCATCATTGGGATAAAATCGCTCATGTCTGTATGATATTTTTACAGCTACAAGGACATTCTGCAGCCTGGCAGCAAGCTGGTGTCGGCCGGTTACTGCATGTACGGTAGCTCTACGCAGCTGGTGCTGACGTGGGGCAAGGGCGTGCACTGCTTCACGCTGGATCCGACGATTGGAGCCTTCATTCTCTCCCATCAGGACATCCGCATTCCGGACGAGCCCAAGGCCATTTACTCGTGCAATGAGGGCAACTATGCCCAATGGGACAGTGCCACCAAGGCCTTTGTGGACGAATGCAAGACCGGATCCAAGGCGTACGCGGCTCGTTATGTCGGTAGTATGGTGTCTGACATCCACCGAACCATCCTGTACGGAGGCATCTACCTGTACCCGGGCAGCACGAAGGCCAAGGACGGCAAACTGCGTCTTCTGTACGAGTGTAACCCCATGTCTTTCATCATGGAGCAGGCTGGCGGCATGGCGACCACTGGCACGGAGCGGATTCTCGACCTCGTCCCCACGGACATCCACCAGCGCTCGCCAATCTTCCTGGGTTGCAAGCGCGACGTCGAGCGCGTCATTGCGCTGTACAAGGAGCACAACTAAACGTAATCCCATTGACCGGTAGCTCCATAAACAAGTTCCCATAAAATAACTAAGCCAATCCGTGTGTGAGCTGCGTGAATGTCAAGGGAGTTCTCTAACATCCTTGGGTGTTTACATGTCTGCAACTGCGTATTTGTAGGCCTCCTCGCTAACTGCAGCGTTCGCGTTCTGCCGCATCATGATCTTTTCCTCCCAGTTGGTACCTCGCACAACTCCATCCCAGCGATAGCCTGGCTGGATTCCGAAGCGGTTGGGCGGGGCAGGAGGACCAGCATATCTCGGCTTCTTCTTGCTCTTCTTGTCTTTCTTACTCTTCTTCGTCTTCGTTTTGCCCTCCGCAAGTGGGTCCTCCTGGAACACCTTGCTGTTCATTGGGTCAAAGGCACGCACGCGCTCCCGTCGCTTCCGATCAAGCTCTTCGTCGTCTTCATGCCTGGCGAACGGGGTCTTCTTCATCTGCTCCAGCAATTCGTGTTGCGACTTTCGCTCTCGCTTCTGTACTTCACCTGTACCCCACTCGTACTCTTCCCGCTCTTCACGCTTGCGCTTACCATCCAAAACCTCCTGTTGACGAACCATCTCGTTGAGCATGTCTAGCTTCCGGCCGCGCTTGTCGCGATACACGGTCTCAGCGTTAGCACCCATCTCACTAGCGTCTACGCCTCGCAATATATCTTTCCGCCTCGCTGCAACCTTGCGCTGGTGTTCGAACTCAGCAGCAGTGAACAAGCCCGCCTTTTTCTCTTCCTTGTCATCACTTTTCTTCTTCGGTTCCCGAAACTTCGTCTTGACGTCTGCGGGCGAAGGAGACTGCACTGCCGTACGTGATTCGTTATGAGCCTCGCAATCCTCCGGCGCTCCCTCTTTCTTCGTGTCCGTCCGTCTACGCCGTGAAGTGTGGTGTCTAGGACTGCTTGATCGCGAACGAGAACTACGAGGTGACGTCGAGTGGTGTCTCCCACGACTGCGAGGACGTAACGACTTCTTTCTGTGCGGTGAGCTCCGCCTCGACGACCTTCTTGGAGAACGTCGGCGATGTTCCGATGGTGAGCGACTGTCACGACCACGTGAGCGCGGAGATCGACTGCGGTTTCGTCGTGCCCTCCTTCCTCGAGGAGAAGCACGATCCCGGTCACGACGACGTCCTTTGTCATGGCTTCTACTTCGGCTTCTGGCAGATCTTCTGTCACGGCGTTTGCTGGAGGTTTCGATGTCCCTTGATGCTGATCGGTCACGCCTTTTACTGCCACTAGAGCGAGGAGGAACATCCCGGCCAAGAGAATCTACACGACGCTGTCGATCACGTGCAGCAGGTGGCAAGTGTCTCTTGCTGCGTTTCAAGTCACTGCTATCTTGGCGGGAACTCCTTGAAGGTGACGCATTGTCATCACGACGTGATCTCCGTGGAGGTGAGGTATCTTCCTCGTTGGCAACACTTGGTTTGCGTTCACCTAAACATTCGACTTCCTTCTTCACGTCGTTGCGAGGGGGCAAGGCATCGCTGTCCTTGTCTCGCTCATGTCGGGATGATACTGCTTTATGGTGCCCGTCATAAGGTTTTCGACGAAGTGGAAAAGCATCGCTGTCGTCACCTCCGCGATGTCTACGAGGCGGAGATGCATCATCGTCCTGACCCAGCTCCTGGTGTTTAGATCGTCGAGGCGGCGACGCGTCTCCCCTTCCTTCCTCACTTCCACTCCTCTTTTCGCGTCGCTGTCTCCTCAATGGCGAGAGTTCATCATCGCTTTCTTCTCTCTGTCTTCTCGAAGATTTCTTGTCAGAATTTGAGCCTCTACGGGGTGGAGAAGCATCGTCTCTCGGCACAGACACGTCAGTCTTAGAGCGTCCCGCTGTCCTCTTTCTCGGTGGAGACATATCTTCGTCCTCGTTCTTTTTCAAGTGCGTCTTTCCGCTCTTAAACTCGTCCAGATACTTGTCTGAGTCCACGTAGACCGGTAGATCTTGCGGATCGACGAGCTCCTCCCCGTCCGCAGCCACCACCAACGGTTGCTCGTCCTCAGCAGCGTCCATCTCCCACTTTTTCTCGATCGCTTCTCGGTTGGGTGCCGACTGCTCCCACGTATCATCAGCATCTACCACGCGCGTACCCAATGCGGTAGATTTGGCCTTTTTGGTCTTTTTGACCTTCTTTTTCTTCTTCTTTTCGCCATCAATAGCGTCTGCAGAGTACAATTTCAAACAAGGGGGAAAATGAGTGTATATGCTGCAGAGTGCGTCATCATAGAGAACTAGAGGAGGCGTACCTCCGCCACCGCCGGACATGTAGCGCTGGAGATATTCCAGCTTCGACGACATGATCTCCACTTGGTAGTCCACTGGACGTTCGGAAGTCGAATTTAGGTCCGAAATTAACATCAAAATTATTGTTGCTATTTTGTGTAATTTGCTTAATGTTTGCTTCATTTCATTTTCGGTTCATGGCTTCAACATGGCGCGCAACACGAAGGACATGAGCGAGCCGGCCGTAAGGCCAATGGACAGCACGAAGAAGATGATACTGCCACCCAATTCTTTCTCGGCGTTTTTACGGAGAAGATCCGGGTACTCCATGAATGCCAGTGTGCACAGCAGTCCGTTGGAGAAGGCGCAAGCGGCCATGAACAAGCAGGCCAGCACGTTACTGCGGAAGAACACCGTCGTGATCACCTCGTGCGACTTGTTTTGCAGGTTGCAGAGCATCAGAAGCGGGAAGAAGACCAGTCGAGCTAGACTGGCCAACAATACCGTCTTCTGTCCCAGCTTGGGCCACCAGGACGCGGATAGACGCGCCACAAAGTCCGACGTGTTGAACAGGATGAGCGTAAACGGCGTGAACAGCTTGTCGAAGAGAATACCCTTCTCCGGCTGTGTCGATTTGATCGCAGACGTGATTCCAGGGAAGACGCCTAGCGTGACAACGAAGATGAAGAACGTCGCGGCAGCGTAGAAGCGGATCTTAAAGGCGACCTCCAGCATGTCCACCTTGTTCGAACCTGCTGCTCCATCGATACCTTCCAGCAGGCGCTTTCGCGGCGAGGCGTCCAATGTATCCACTGTGTCCGTCTCACTCGATGCATCGTCAAAATATTCTTTCTGATGGTGTCCTGGGTGATCGACTCTCTGGTAGTGGCGGAAAAGCGCCATCCGCGTGAGGATCGCGAAAGCCAGAAGACACAGCACCAGCGTAATAAACACCAGCACGAAGTACAGGAACGCGCACAAGTCTGCGTTAGCATGTAGACTGTGGAAAAGCCTTGTATCATCTTCGCCCGCCCACAAAATAATAAAGTTCGAAAGCGACACTGCCAAACCAGCGAAACTCTGACCGCTAACCACCGCCTGCGTGTACTGAGGAGGGAAAGTCGCCACAATGCGCAGTAGTCCTTCCTGCATCAATGTCGAAGCACAAGCAACTAGCAAGATGCTCGTCATGGTCGTCTGGAAGAACGAATAGCCTACAATAGAGGAGTCAGTTGGCTGTATCATCAAGTGTCACAGCTGGCATAACTCCGCACCATGGAACTCGGGCATGCGCGTCCAAGCACAGTGCATGAACATGACGCCCATTATGACGATGAGCGAGAAAAAAACGGTGCGTACGGCGCCTGCCATGCGCTCAGCAATGACCGCTGTGCGGATAAGCATCGTCATGAGTGTGCTGACGTTGAAGGCCATGCTGAACCAGTTGAGAAACGAGTCCTCGTATGTGATGCCAGCCAAACGGCGCTGGAAATACGCCTGCGCCGTGATGAAAACGTTCCATGGCAGTGAAGATCCAATGCCGATGAAGAAGAAGATGGCGAACACTATGCCCGAAGTGTGCTGTCGGCCCCCCATGCTGCTTGAAGAAGGGATTTGTGTGAGGCATTTAGATTCGTGGAGTGGCCCACACAATTTTGATGAAGTTGAAGTTGAAAAACTTCATATTTGTTGATTCTTGCACCTCTTGAGCATGAACGTGGACAAACGACTATCGAGTAGACTGGCTGCTTAGCACTTTATTAGTCCCTTGATGAATTGCGGATTGCATATTCATACGGATACTCAAGTTACGAAGCTACATAATTGCATTTGCAAGCTGTAGAAAATAGCTGAGTGAGTGGGAATAATGACAGTCGCCATCCTTTTAAACTATACGGTAGTAGTTTGTAGCATTGATTAGTATTAGGAAAAACCTACTGCCCAGGTTTTTCGTGCATAGCCGTGCGACTATTGACCAGGTTTAAAGCACATGTTTCGCCAGGTTTCTGGCCAGGTTGTAATTAATAAAGTAAAATACCATGATTTGAAAATATTCCCCTACACCTACTAATCTCATGATACGGCACCTGATCGCACGTATCTCTGCAGCTCAGCTTCTCAAAATCCATTCATTTCCAAATTTAAACCGTGCTGGAGGAATGATGCGCAAAGCCCACTCTGAAGACGAAGCGTCCATCAACGAATATCCCCCAGCCTCTTTGTCCAGCGTCTCAGAATCGGAAGGTGAGGGGGAGGTGGCCACGCAGGTTGGCGGCAGTGCTAGCGACGAGGAGTTTCCAGCAGACCAGGAGGGCTCTTTTGAAGGGAAGGAGCTGCGTCGCTACCACACAAACTGGGAAAGGTGGAAGAAATACCGCGAATCGTATTGCGAATCCGAAACTGCGCATCTTGTGGTGCACGAATCGGAGATTGTCGCCAAACGCAACAAGATGCTGCGTGCTTCTAAGCGCGCCAAGGACGGTGGCTCGATGCGATACTTACCCGAAGACCTTCCCCGTTTTCGCCGGAGATACATTTGTACGCACGGGTCGCGGACCCGCCGCCGTGGATCAGGAAAGAGACAGCAGTTCAAGCTTCGAGGTACTGGATGTCCATTTCGTTTTACTGCGGAGAGTGTGTACCACAAAGGAAAGTGGATCCTAGAGATAAAAAATGCCATCTACACTCACAACCACAAGCTTTCCCAGGACATTTACGAACATTATCCTCACAATCGCCAAGTTCCGATGTTTGAGCCTCTGGTCGAAGACCTTCGGTTGATGGTACGCGCTGGAGGCAAGGGTCTCCGAATTTACGAGTACATCCGTGATAACTCCAGGTACAAAGTGACGCAGAGAGATGTGGCGAATCTTCTTACCCGAATTCGCAATGAGCTCCGTGGACAGGCCGATGATGATTTGGCTGCTGCCGAATTTCTTGTCGGCTTCGGCGAGGAAGACAAGAACAACGTAATAAGTGTCGATGACACGTCAACGGGGGAGACAGAATCAATCTGACTGAGTACAGGCCACATGCGAGCGACGTTTGCTAAGTATCCGGAGCTCTTGCTGGTGGACGGTACGCACAAAACCAATCGGTAAGTTCATAACAGGTTCTACACCAGGTTTACATTCCTTGTTTAAACCAGGCTTCCAACAGGATACGAATCAGGTTTCGTACCAGGTTTCGTACCAGGTTTTAAGCTACGGCTCAAAACAGGATTAAACTGTTCATTCTTTTTTAACATTTGTTTTTATGTTTTATAGATACGACTTCCAGCTATGCAGTCTGATGGTGATGGATGCCTTCCGGTCTGGTCAGTTCGTTCAGCACTCTGTTATCGAGACCAACTCGGATTGGCATATGCGGAAGGTGCTCAGCCACTTCAAAACTGCCAATGTCACTTGGGAGTCGCTCCGCGTTGTGATCGTTGATAAAGACATGAGAGAGATCAGTGTGATTCGGGAGGCATTTCCGGATGCTACTATTTTGCTCGGTCATTTTCACGTCTTGAAGTTTTTGCGAAGTGTGGTTCGTGAGGCTCGCTTCGGGCGCTATTCTGCTGACGAGTACGACTGGATGAATCATCTCTTCTCCAATCTGGTAGACGCTCCGTCCAACGAGGAATACGCAAAGAATTATTCTATTTTGGAGAAGTTTTCATGCGCGCATAAGAACACCTCCTTCTGGGAATACTTCTGTGAGAATTGGGACAAGTCGAAGGACATGTGGACTAGATATCGCCGCCAAAGACTGCCGCATTTTCGCAATAATACGAGTAATCGCATTGAGTCTAATTTTGAAAAGCTCAAACTCGATCTTGATTCATCGTCCACAATGAAAGAGTGCTTGGAGTCTCTCATGCGTCATCAGCGTCGCGTAGAAAATGAAAGTTTAGTGAGAGAGTCGTTCAAAGGAAGGTGGACGCATTATGGCTCAATTTTGATCGCATTCACTGGACGTCGATTGTGATCAACACTGCGACCAAGAGCATTTTCATTTACGACCCTTTGGGAGATCCAGACTACATTGCGTACCTGAACAAAATCAAAACGCGCCTTTGCAAAGAGAGCAAGTTTGCCTCGTACAAATCCGTTGTTGTGGCATCTCCTACCCAGAACGACGGGAATAGCTGTGGTATTTACGTACTCAACTTTATGTGGAGGCTTCTTGACGACGAGATCAGCAATGTGCAGAAGGACCCTCAGCTTAATAGCTTTAGAGTTCGGATGTTGTCCGCACTACTAAGTCAATAAATGCACTCATTTCATGTCAGATATTGAAGTAGTATTTGAGTCCGAGCTTATCCGTGTTGCCGTCGGTAAAACCTCAAGTACAACAACCTGTTTTATAACCTGTTGTCAAACCTGCTAGAGATCCCTTGACATATTTGGGATATCGTACTGATATCGCTCTAAGTACAACAACCTGGTGTAAAACCTGTTTGAACACCTGGGATGATGTGGCGTGTCACGTTTACATGCACAAAACTGAGGGGTCTCCGACGTGTCCCAGACACTGTATGTGCACCACACAAGAATTGTAGACCTGCCATCCAATCATTATGATTACAGCAACCTCCGCACTTCAACAAATTGGGTTGTGCAAATCCTTTTATTCCACCGTCTCGTTGAGCTCTAAACAAAACAAAGAAAGGCCATGATGCGTAAATTACATATTTTTTTTCAATGCGAAATACATTACGACCTGGTTTCAATCCTGCTTCAGGTTGTGTACCAGGTTAAATGCGCACATCTATGCACCAAAAACCTGGGCAGTAACATCGTGCTTTGTATTACCAAGACCAAGGATTTTCGGTTAGTGAATATGTGGTTTATAAACTGGTAGTGTGAATGTCAAGAATGGTAGCCGTAGAAACGCAGTTTGTTTATGCTTGCTTCTGTAGAACACTTTTACTCGCAGGAACTCGAGTGGTAAGAAGGGCAGATCGCGAAAAAGAAACTGAATTCGACAAGAGTTTTGATCAATTTCAGTGCCAGCGGCTCCCGCTTAGTTTCGATGCATAATCTGATTATGAGGGCGGTGATTATAAAGACACTCACCAAAGAAAATCTTGACTCGGGACTCTTCAGAAAATGATGTCGTCGCTGCTGCGTGTGGACACGGAGGACGAAGATGAAGAAGACAGCGACTGGATGCCTGAGTACGAGGGCGAGTCCGCCTCCCTAACTTACGAGGACGACGATGGCACGCCCGTCATTTCCTCGGAGGAACGCGCCAAGTTAGACAAGGTGTTTGACGGCGAAACGTACGCCCCGCGGGCCTTCCGCCGCTCCGAGTTTGAGAAGCAGCAGCGTGAGAAGCTGCCGCTCGAGCGCATCGCTCATCAGCTGCGCGGCTATAATGAGGACTCGCCCGGGGCCTCTCTTTCGCGCAAGCAGCTGATGTTCCGCACCTTGTGCCACCGCGAGCAGGTAGGTACCTCGTCCAAGGCGCAGCTCATCAAGATGCAGGAGACTTTCATGCCCTTCCAGGAGAATAAGCAGTGTCGCGTGGTAGACTCAGTGCGCGATCGACTGTACTGCGGTGGATTTAATAGTACCGGGTCGCGGTTCTTGACCGCCGGACAGCGCGGCGAGATCATGTTATATGATACCATTGACTGGACCCGCACGGCATTCTTGCCCGTTCGTGATGTCAGTTGGACAGTGACCGATGCCAAGTTCACACCCGATGATAAGAACGTCGTCTACTCCACCATTAACAGCAATGTTCGTATGGTTAGCACCAACTATGAAGAAGACGGGAAAGAGTCCGTGTTCGCGTTGGCACGTCCGATCAGAGGAAGAGGTGACAGTCATTCTGCGCGAATGAGCCGTTTCGGACGCTTTGGTGTGTGGTGTATTGACATCAATGCGTCTGGAACTGAATTTGTAGCGGGAACGTCTCAAAGCAGTGTCGTATTGATGGACATGGAGACCCGCGTTCCTATGTGTCACGTTGTAGGCCACCACGACGATGTAAATGCCATTGCGTTCGTAGATGGGCCTCTGCATACGAATGTATTTGTGAGTGGGTCAGACGACTCGTTGATCAAATTGTGGGATCGTCGAGTGCTGTCTGAGTCGAACCCGAAGCCGCAGGGAGTGTTTCCTGGTCATACTGACGGTATCACGCACGTATCTTCGCGTGATGATGGCTACTACTTCATTTCGAACTCGAAGGACCAAACTACTAAGCTTTGGGACATCCGAAAATGCTTCTCGTCGGACGAGCACGACAAACTACCGCAGTTCCGCAGACCCTACTCGTGGGACTACCGCTATCAAGCGTATCCCGGTCGCAATATGATGCCGGTGCAGCATCCTGACGACAAGTCCGTCATGACCTACCGAGGCCACATGGTGATCGAAACACTGATCCGCTGCTACTTCTCGCCGCTGCATTCGACAGCTCAAAAGTACATCTACACAGGCTCAGCCGACGGTCGCGTGTACGTGTACGACAGTATATCTGGTGACCTCGTTGAGATCTTTGCGATGAAGCCCAACGGTCTCACTCGCGATGTGCGTTGGCATCCGTTCGAGCCTACGATTGTGTCTCCGGATTTCTATGGCAAGTTGTGCGTCTGGCAGCGCCAGGATGAAGAACAAGAGAAGCCAGCTACTCGACCTGCACCAACCCGCCGCTCCGCACGCCTTCGCCATTTACGAGCTTATTAAAATACGCGCCAGACAAAGAGTCAGGGTTGAGCGCTGCATGCGTGCATGTTAAGCAAGAAATGTATTCATCTATGTATTCATTCACCAGAGCTTCTATCAATTCCCATACTACTCGTGTCCTTCGTTGCGTCGTCGTGAAGGGCAAGTATTACTAACACAGAGAAGGTAAGTGCTGGTTGGCTTGTACGCACAAACCAAGCAGTGCTTACCTCCTCAACAAAAGCAGTTGTACAGCCAGCAAGGTGCAAGGCTGCCGGTGTAACCGACACAGTGTTGAACACTGGTTTTGGCCATCGTCTGATGAAGATTTGCTCTCCAATTGCGTGTTTGGAATCTACGCCGCCGTCGGACAAGGTGGACCTTTTTCCGAGTGCAACAATGGCTGGCTAGATCACCGGAATGGACACATACGGGATACTGTACCTTAGTTGGACATTTTCGTCGTCGGAGCTCAAGTCCGGCATACACTTCGCGTAACGCGCCAAGAACGGTTGCAGTTCTTTGCCTGAGTTAGGCATGCCATACTAATCATTCAGTGGCGGTCACTGGTTGGGACGTAGAGGCATGGCCCCTACACAACCCATGCCACCATATCGAGCTGCCAGCGTGATCGATGGCCTGCGTGCAACGAGTGGTGGTAAATTGTCACCAGTAGGAGCTGTCCACTTGCAACCTGGCTCCATGTAATTGGACGGAGGCAACATCCCAGACACAATAGTCATGTGAACCATAAATGACAGGTCAGCCGTTCTCTCCTACAAAAGGCAAGATGTTACCCTCCATCGACGCAATATAAATCATAATTCATTTAATTTCGGAGTTATCCTATTAGATATAATATGTATGCTGATATACAGGCAAATTACAACAGCTCAACAAAATCCGGACCAAAACGTCAAGTTGCTGCCTAATCCAGGTCCCATGCTTTTGGTTACATCTTCCTTTTTGTAAGGATTACGAGCACCCTGTTCTGTAACTCTCATCCCTTTTTCAAAATGGATGAGGTCGACGCAATGGAGGGGTAGGACTGAATGGCCATCACACAATCCAGCGCCTCCTCACAAAGGATTTCGCCCTCTGCTTGTGACGTTAGGATATGGCGCGCAACAACTACAACAGCATGGACGAGACAATGCCGCTGAAGGGCCCGCGACCCGCCATGGAGCGAAAGGCTTCGCGCCGTATTCCGTTGACCGACGGCGCCAAGCGGGCCCAGCGGAAACTGCAACTAGCCTGCGTCTGCTCGCTGCTCTTCATGTGCGCCGAGGTCGTGGGTGGCTTCCTGGCCGGCAGTCTGGCCATCATGACGGACGCTGCACATTTGCTGTCGGACGTGGCTGGCTTCTGCATCTCGCTGTTTGCTATCTGGGTCAGCACCCTGCCGGCCTCGAGCCGCCTAAGCTTCGGCTTCCAGCGCGCTGAGGTGATTGGCGCCGTCACGAGTGTGCTGGTCATCTGGGTGCTCACGGGAGTATTGGTCTACGCCGCTGTGGAGCGCTTTATGGAATGTCTGGAGCCTAACCCGAAGGAGCACGTGAACGGCAAGCTCATGTTCATTGTGGCCTGCATCGGGCTGTTCGTGAACCTGATTCTGATGCAGATCCTTGGCCATGGACACAGCCACGGAGGAGGTGGTGGCCATGGCCACTCACACGGAGGAAGCAGCGGCGGCCATTCTCATGAAGACAGTTCCAGTAGCGAAGAGGAAGGACATGGACACTCGCACGGCCATGGCCACTCCCACGGAGACCACGGCCACTCCCACGGTGGACATGGAGACCTTGAGAACGGTCTGGGTGAAGCTCCCAAGTCCAAGAAAAAGCTTGAGAACTTGAACATTGAGGCTGCCTACATTCACGCACTTGGCGACTTCATCCAGAGTGTCGGTGTGTGTATCGCCGGTGGCCTCATCTGGTACAAGCCCGAGTGGCAGATTGCCGACCCCATCGCCACATTCATTTTCTCGATCCTTGTATTGGGTACAA
This sequence comes from Phytophthora infestans T30-4, assembly GCF_000142945.1. Lineage (NCBI taxonomy): Eukaryota > Oomycota > Peronosporomycetes > Peronosporales > Peronosporaceae > Phytophthora > Phytophthora infestans. Next base: position 5,661,850 of record NW_003303757.1, on the reverse strand, counting down.
CGATCGGTATTGTTCGTGACAGTATCCATGTGCTTATGGAAGGCACACCGGACGGCATCCACGCCGACGACATCGAACGTGGTCTGCGTCGCTGCTCGTCCGTGGTGGCTGTGCACGACTTGCACATCTGGTCGCTCAGTGCTGGTCTGCCGTCATTGAGTGTTCACCTGGTCTCGGACGATGCGGAGACAGCTCTGCACGCAGCTCAACGCTTCCTCATGTCTAAGGGTATTACGCACACGACAATTCAGATTGAAAAGACGGCCACGCTGTACCCGCGCGACTGCAAGTCGGACCTTAAGTGCGGTCAGGACTCTCCGCAGAATAGCGACTCAGCTTAGATAACTGGGAAAATGTTTAAGCAAGATTTAGGCAGCAAGTAACGCAAAACTAGATCGTCTGCGGCTTACACTGGAAATACCTAAGTTTTTTTAGGAAGGCTTCAACGATGCAATACTTTCGATAATATCCAGAGCCTCCCAGGCAACACACAACATTAGTCTTACAGAACAACATTATTCTCAGCATTATCCAGCACTTTTCTGAATAAAATCAAAATAATTGACGGATAGATTACAAATGGATGATCCAAAACTTTTACTTAGTTTCACTAAAAATATATTTTTGGACCATCGGATTTGACCCTTTTCTGACAATTGCTTCAAAAAAGTCAAGAGACTCAGCTTTAAATTTTTGGTCCGGAAATGGTTTACGCATAATTTTACGCAAATGCCGTACCAAAAACGCGAAGGGTAGCCATTAAACCATTTTCACAACAATGGACGAGGACAGCGAGTACGCTCTGACAGACTTCGTGGTCGATGAGCAGCCCAGCAGCTTCCTGAAGCTCACAATGAGTCGCCGCATCAAGGACAAGATGATCGCACAGCCTAAACTCGTCCCGTACCTCGTACTGCTGCTGCAATCCGAGTCTACTGCGAGCTCAAACACTTTCGATGCCAATTCCATCGTTAAGCGCGTGCTTTATGGCACTGGGTCACGTCGCGTAGTGCTCTTGGAGTTGTGCGACAATTCTGTAGCTCAGAAGTTGCGTGACTTTCTCCATGAGAAGCCTTGTGAGCTGCTAGGTCGACGTCCCATGTACGCAGACTTCGCGATACCCCGCAAAGAGCAGGAAGCACGCGATCGCCTGCTGAGAGTGCACAACGTGCAACGCAATTCAGGTCCTCCGGGACTAAGAGTTCCTGGATTGAAGTTCGGGGCAGAGTTCGTCACTGAAGCGCAAGAAGCTGCTTGTTTGGCTTTCTTTGAGCGGGAGAATGGAGCTCATTGGGCCAACACCATCCGCGCGAGACAGGTGCAGCACTTTGGCTACGAATTTAACTACGATACACGAAGGTGTGACCCGGATCAGCCCATGAAAGAACCCATCCCAGAGGTGCTGCAGCCCGTAATCGATAAGATTGTAGAGTGCGGAATCATGGACGGCGACAGACCGGACCAGATCACAGTGAACGAATATCTGCCAGGACAAGGAATTGCCTTCCATTTGGACACCCACTCAGCGTTTACAACGACAATAGCATCGCTAAGTATTTGCAGCGAAGTGGTTATGGACTTCCGACATCCGGATGGTGTTCGAAATGAAGGCGTGCTGCTGCCAGCTCGTTCGCTGGCTGTAATGAGTGGGGCTAGTCGCTACAAGTGGGAACACGCTATCGTCCCGCGTACATTCGATGTGATAGACGGGAAACAGATCCCTCGACAGCGTAGAGTGAGTATTACGTTCCGGAAGATTCACTCGGGTCCGTGTGAATGCTCGTTCCCGAAGTACTGCGATACTCCGGAACGAGATGGACAAGAAGATGCTCAGGAAGAGGAACTAGACCCTAGTTCGCAGACGACCAGTCTGGCGCCTACTGCAATGGAGAAACAGTACGTTCATGAGTTTTACGAGACGGTAGCTGCGCATTTCAGCAGCACGAGGCATAGTCCGTGGCCGAGAGTTGCTCAGTTTGTAGCATCACTGCCGAGTGGATCGGTAGTCGCTGATCTCGGCTGCGGCAACGGCAAGTACATGAAGTGCGTGGACTCCTCTCATAGCTTTGTAGTTGGTGGTGACCGTAGTTGGCGGCTTGTAAACATCTGTGGGGACAGAGGTCTTGATGCGATGGTGTGCGATGCCCTAGCGGTTCCGTTGCGGTCGAACTCGTGCGATGCTGCGCTGTCGATCGCTGTACTTCACCACCTCAGCACACTAGGACACCGCCTGGCAGCGGTGAAGGAAGTGTTGCGTGTTCTACGTGTGGGTGGACGTGGAATTATCTACGCATGGGCACATGAGCAGATGAAGGGCTCTCGTCGTCGGTTTGAGGATGGGCGACAAGACTTCATGGTACCCTGGAATCTTGACAAGCGCTTTGCATTCTCCAGTGAAGCATATTCGGTTGAGACTGTTGGGACAGACAGAAAGGAGGCCCATAAGAACCCAAGCGAAGATGGAGATGACGAGACGACCACGAAGGTGCAAGAGCCCGTGGTTGTACAGAGATATTGCCACATGTTCAAACAAGGCGAGTTGGAAAAACTAGTGGAGCTTGCAGGTAATGCCAAGGTGGAAGAGAGTTACTACGATGAGTCCAACTGGGTTGTGATTCTTCGACGTGTAAGCTGATCCTATGGCAAAAACGCTCCTGCTGTGATTAGAGTGCCGAGTTAAGAAGGTAATGTCGGTCCGTGCCTCATGACTTCCCACATCTCTTTCTGAGTCGATCCCCTCGGTTCATCATCAGCTTGAGTGTCTGACGAGCTTGCTTTTCGTCGACTTTTGCGCTTTGTCTTGGGGTCCGCTCGCTGCATCTCTTGTTTGTAGGTCAAGTTGTGAGTCGGTAAGATGAATGAAGAAGAATAGGCATCATAGATGCCAGGTCCGATGGTGTGGGCATTGGCGTGGCCCGCTGCAATCATCGAGGTCAACAAGTCTCGACTTGCCACGCTGCCAAAGGCATTGCTTGACTTGCGTCGTAGCGGGGATAGCTGAAAAAAGTCACTTGGGCTGTCACTTATCCCATTCTCGTCTTGATTGGTATTGTGACGTGAATTGTAGCAGCCTGGTCCTCTTCGATACGCTTCAAGCGCAGGTGTATTCTTGGTAAACCGCTGAAAGGTTCGCTCGCGTAGTTCAGGAGATGCAAGACGCTTTCCCAAACGCTGCAGAGAACTCGCGAGTTACGTTATGAAAAACTGAAGGAAAAATTTAAGGGCCATGTACCTCGACGCTTGCACTTAGTTGTTGGTAAGATTTTGCCAGCTCTTTCGAGTACATCGCGGTATCTTTTTTCTGCTGCTGGTGCAGTTGACTGTCACTGCGTACTCGCTGTGAAACAAGTTACTGTATGCATGCTTTTAAAGTACCGAAGTACAAGATCTGCGTACCGTGATAAATGCTGCAGCGTGTGTTGATCGGAACGCTGTGCTTGCCATTGCTGAAGCTGAAGGAACGCCTGTACTGCTTTCGGCACGATAAATTCCTGGTCCTGGACTACATCCGGTACGTCCGAGACTTGCAGTGTTTTCTAGTATCCCATGGCGCTTTTCGTGTGAGAAAGTGAAGGGAGTGGCGACCATTTCTTGGTTTGTCTGTTGTACAAGCTGAAGATTAGAACAACTTCCTTAACGCAGTCGGTATCATAGCACGGCTTACTTCGTAGCTTCCAGGGCCTAAAGCGAGGTGTAACTCTTGAGCCGACATTGCATCCTCATTCCTTACTTTGTTACGATGTAGTGCTGCCCGCTTGCGCTCTGCCAGTACCTCCTTCATTGTGTAGGCTCGAGGAAATTGACCTTCCACTGTTGGCGAGTACGAACAAACATTTGGCTCATAAATTTTTCGCAAATTCTTCAGCGAGTTCTCTTCCAACGCCGTCAAAGCTGTGGCTATAGCTGGTGACGCAGCTGCAGCGGCGACAAATTGGGGCGATGGTTTACATTGCTCATGTCGATGATGTCCAAATGTTCCGCTAAGCTTTTTGCCATCAGGTAACTCCAAGGGCGTGTACGTGCATGGATCCTGAACATACACACACACTCACATGTGAGAGTTGAGCGTTCGTACAATTGCTGATCACCTACGGGTTCACCCTGTCGGTATCGGTTTAAGTCAGGACCAAAACGATCTTCGGTAGCCAGGAAGGCCATATATGCTGTTAGTTCAATAAAAGACGAAGATTCCGAGGGCAATCTTCTTGTGCAAAATGAGAAACGATAAAAATACTTAACCAGGCACGTTTAATTACGAACCCCTAAAAACATAAGGAAGTGTACTCAGACACCTAGCAAAACACTTTCAACTAGGTATTATAGCGGTCTTCTTGACGTTAATTGTTATTCATCTGGAGTTAGAGCTTGCACGTACACATAGTGACGAGTTACTCCAAATTTTAATCTCGAACCGGGCAAAATCATAATGGAATGATTTTTTAAGATTGAACTCTTCAACGAGTGGCTGCATTGCGCGTACGTATCGATCGGCCGCCACAATATTTTCAAGCAGATGATTTACTTAGCCCCAGGTCGTTGTTGGTGCGTGTGCTTCATCGCTACTTTTAGCTAGACGTCAACTCTTCCATCGCTCTCAAAAGGGAGGAGGCTGCTGCTCATGTGTCCTTGCACGTGCACATCGAATTCCTAGCGCTAGACCGCAGGTCACTTCAGATTTCTTGGTTGACCATGGTTACATTTCCTGGGTTCCAAGTGCAAATACATCGGTCCAATTCTCGGACAGATTGCCACCTGCGCGAGCCCAAATATCGGCATCATCCCCAATCAAATGCCGGACTCTGCGAATCGGATCAAGCCACCTCCTTCTCGATCGTCCTCCGATTAACAGTCAGGATAAGGCAGATTCAGACTCGCCCTGTCAGCGTCCCAATACCATAAACACTAGACTACAGTAGAGTATTATGCTTCTCCGTGTGCGAATGGCACAGTTCCGCTATGCTCACGGCAAAAACCTCCTTTGTGTACGCATTTCTTGCAGCCATCAACCGGGCACGACTTCTGTCCACCATGTAGTCTGCACTTGCTTTTTACTTGTTGTCGCCGATTGCATCCGTCCACAATGCACAACTTTCCATCTACACCTGCATGTTCACGACACAGACCAGCTCTGTACACAAACTTTGGGCACGCTCGCACTCGACAACTCTCCTTGCCACCGTGGATCCTGCATCGATGGTTGACTTGTTCCCTGCTAGTGCATCCGTCTACGATGCATAACTTTACGCCTCCTCCTCCACCGTGAGCTCGACACATCCCTTTACTATGAACAGCTTTCTCACAACCATCGACTTGACACTGTGTTCTTCCTCCATGAGTTCGACATCGGCCTCTTGCTTGCTCTCGACGGTCGCAGCCTTCCACGAGGCACAACCGACCGCCTACACCACCGTGTGATCGGCACAAACCTGTTCGCTGAGGGTAACTCGGACACCCGTGGACATCGCAGTGCCGCTTAGCAGCTTTTGGCGGTGCAGACATTCTTGTCCTCGTAATTCTTTAAATACAAAACTTAAGTTGATAAAAAAACAGGCTTTGAATTTTTGTCACAAGTCACAGATTTTCTGATACAAAGTTCACGCCTCTACGTGTAGATCCAACCACAGACTCAAGTCCTGAGTTGGCGATAGCTCGGCTTCCGAGACGTCTGTCGCGTCGGATCTGACTGAGTGATGCTTTATCGTGCTCTGCTTGGCGTGGGTGGGGACGGAATCCTTGGCTTGAGTTTCTGCGCAACTATTCTGGAGCATTTGCTGCTTCTGTCGCCGACGAATAGCCTTGCGGCCGAACTGGCTGCGCTTGCGCTAATGCAGCAGGTTAGCAAGTTTAGCAAGTTCAGTTGAGCTTTTACTTAACCTTCGCCTCTACTCCTCCTCACCTGTGGTAACGCAATGTCCAACGCCCGCGGCCAGTCACCCAGCTCTCCAAACTTGATCAGCACGTCAACAACAGTGTTCACGTTCAAGATATGGTCCAGCCTTTCCGTGTAGTGTTCCTGAATCGGTAGACGGACAGTTGTAATGCCTGCTTCAGTAGCCGCGTTGAGTGATGCTCCCTGCATCATGACAAGCAGTATTCGTTGTGAGTTCCTGGAAAATACGTTCAATGTAGCGCAAAAGCTTGGCTGCATTTAAGCTGCATCTAAAGTGGACGCAACAATTTTACAGCGCTTGCCTTTTTACGGGACTTGTCCACAATGCCGCCAATCACGTAGATCTTCGTGGGGTCCATTTTCTCGAGCACATTCGGTGAGTCGGGGGATAAATACACAAGTTCCCCGGGTGGGAAGTGCTCTGCAACGCTGGCAGTTCCGCGTCGCCATTGGATGTACCAATTGCTGGCGCCAAAGCGCTCAAGTGATTGTTCCAGTTGCTCGCTGGGGTTGCAACAAACCAATTGGAACGGCTCTGGCATCTGCTTGATTAACCCATAGCTGAGCTTTAGCTGGTTGGCTAGACTTCGAATCTCTTTGTCGTTCATGATGCTGTCGAAGCTCAAATCAATGGCGATGCGCTGAACGGAGCTGTCCGCTGTCACCGCGCGCTGCAGACGCTGCATCGCTTCCTCCTTCTCCGCGGTTTCTTGAATCAAGAACTCCCGACGCTCCTCTATTTCATTGTCCCAGATAATTGTAATCAAGTCAGTATCCAACGCACAGTCCTCGCTATCACGGTTAACCAGACGAACCTTTCGTCATGGAATGTAGGAGCTCGAAGCGCGCCTTCTTCTGACGCTCACGCGCCGGTCGCTTTGCCTGCAGCAGTGAATTTCTTCGAGGGGGTTGGGGGTTCATAGGGAGAGATGTAGATGCAATGGCGGGGACTTCATCGACCTCGAAGGCGCGGGCAAAGCCATCGCTCGAAGACTCGGAAGTCGGTATCATTTTGTGGTCAAAACGTGGCTGGTGAGTTGGGTAATTACTTTGGGTGTGCCAAATCTTTTGGATTATAAGAAACGGTTGGTCTGGTATGCTGCTGTCTAAGGCGTTGGGGTGATGGCTACATGTACTCCTTGAAGTTGTCATCTCTGCTTGAAGTGATGCAGTTCTCGCAATGCCAGCCAAGTCCAGCGCAAAAACCTTCGTCTTTGGCTACATGGAGTGCAAGCAACTTGCCTCATTTAAGGCCATCCTATGGCACAAATCAACAAAGCCCGCCTCTGTGAATAAGTCAGTTGCTATAATGCAGGTATTCATGCCGGACGTACGTACAGTACAGGGATCGACAGTCGATGGCTTGTGTACGTCTTCGTTTTAATACTAGAATCATCAATTGAGCTACATGTAGCTCTTATTACATTTGTGGCGCGAGATACGGTAAACTACACCGTATCTGGCGCCATAATGAGCAACGATGGATACGAAAGGCCCTTTCGTCACTTCCCAAGGTGACTTCCGCTCAATATACCAGGTACACTCTCGTCGAAAGCGATTACATCGTCGCCACACTGCACAAGCACGCGGTAGGATAGCCTTACGCTAAAGCGGAAGGAGCTCTATGGCAACTCGCACCGTCCACGCTGCGCCAAGCCGAGTGAATTCCAACAAATGTGCACTCGAACGAACTTGCTGATTCCACCACCATGTCGAGGCGTCGAGCCTTGATGTATGGTGGGACCAAGAGACTTTCTCTTTGCCATACGAAGAACGCCATCAAGATGCGAAGGCAGTGAATACATGTACTGTACAGTACAAGAGCGCTGAGCGCGAGCAGTGCATCCGATGTCCATAGCTGCTATGGCAAAGCGTTATCATACGCTTGGGCCTTTGTGTCAAGGCCCTTGACTCCATGCCGTGCCTTCTGGTTTTAAGCAACATGCCATCCATCCCTAGGCATGCACACTCACTGGAACTCGCTGAAATAAAAGCTCTCACTGCGCCAAATGCTCGCGTTTGAAGCGCGGTGACACACATCTTCAATGGGCATTAGACCGAGGGCAAGGTGAGCTTGACGTCGTCCCGTTGCAAGCAACGGAGATGGGCGTCAAGTGTCCGGTCCAGAACAGATTTTTATCCAATCAGGATCCTATTCGATTAGACCTGAAAGTGTACACAAACTTGTCGGTCTCTTCAATTTCAATCCTTCTGAAATGCATATCCTCGCCAAGTCACACAAACACGAAATAAGCAATCTGATATAATACCTTTATTCTCGTTGAATTATCGAATATACCTGTCAAAGCTGCTATCGGAGCTCTTGGTGGTCGGGTTGTGGGCAGCAAGTCACGCATGAGCTGCGCGGACGAGGGCACAACGCGGCCGCAAGCCTCGCTCCGGGGCCACAACCAGCGCTTCCTTGTTCGCAGCAGCTGAAGCAATGGCCTTGGCCGAGGAGCCTGCAGTTGCACCCGCGGCACTGGCATCGCCCAAGCTCAAGAAGGCGCCCACCGCGGTCACGGACACTAGCAGCACCTCAAGCAGCAGCGATAACGAGAAGAGCGCCAAGCCTTCAGCCGAGTTGCTCCAGAAGGAGCCACTGGTACAGCCAACGCGCCGCTCCCTTCGCGCGGACTCGCTTGGTGTGGACCGCAGCTCCCGTCCGCACTTTAAGGAAGGAATCCGTCTAGCCGAGATGGGCAAGTGGGGCACTCTCATCGACCGCGTGGCGTCCGATCCGCAGCTCGCGCGCCACAAGGACCACCACGGCATGCTACCTCTTCACTGGGCTTGTACAGAGGACGATACTCCACCAAAGTCCGTGCGTGCGCTGCTTGCGGCCTTCCCCGAGGCAGTGATCACCAAGAACAACGCGCAGTATCTGCCCATCCACATCGCAGTGAAGGCGCGTGCACCCGTGGAAACACTCAAGCTACTGGTCGAAGCACGACCGAGCTCGTTAATGGAGGAGACCCCTGCGGGCAAGACGGTGATTCAGCTAGCCAAGGAGATGCAGCTCCCCCAGGGTGCCCTGGAGATGCTCCAACGTGCCGAGCAGGACTATCTGGACCTAAGCGAGGACGACGACGAGGCTTTTGACTACGAGGATGTCAAGCGTGAGATCGAAGTGCAAAGCCAACTCCTGCGTGAAAGCATGCTACACCCACCGTCGATGAGCGGCCCAAACGCTTCTTTGCCGCCGTCGAACCCCATCGGCGCCGCGTTCGACCTTGGCGCGTCGCAGAACCCGTTTGAGAACAGTCAGAACATGGTCACGACGCTCAGCTTTGTGGATGGCACCCTTGTGCAGTCGCAGTGCAACTTGTCCAAGTCCGTGTCGCTTCCTCGCAAGACGGAGGGACCCACGCAAGTGGTGACGGACACGTTGTCCCCGTCCCCGCCGCCGACGTCGGTGGCCACACAGCCACGTGGCGCGCCCGCACTGGGGCCAGGACGATCTAAAAGTGCGCGTGATATCAATCAAGCACCAGCGCCCGCAGCTTTCGAGGAGTCTTCTTTCGGACGACCGATCTATGAGCCCGACCACAACGCCGGAGTATGTGGCGTATGCTACAAGAAATTCTCCATGTTCCGCAAGAAGTACCAGTGCAAGGGCTGCTTTACGTATTTGTGCAAGAAGCACGTGGCTGGGAAGATTCTGCTGCCGAATTACTCCAAGAAGCGCTCAGTGTGCGGTGACTGCTACCGGATTCACCGGAATGGACCCATGTCGGCAAACACTGCGTCGGGAGCTACCGGTACGCGCGCCGCACGCGCGTCAGGCAGCCACATTTCTGGCACTGGTCCTCCCAGTGATAAGAAGGGCCCGAATCTACGCACAACGACGTCGCTACCGGCTCCGTCGACGGTGTCTGCACCATCAACCGTGGCGGAAGCAACCGACACGATCAGCGCCAACAGCAGCATGCTGTACAACAACACTCGCCCGAGTAACCCTCTCGGATCTCGACTTAACAGCGCCCGAACAACGCGTGCTGATTCTACGCACTCAATGGTGGGCCGGCCGTCGAACGTCCCTGGTCCGCAGATGAACCTGCGCTACAGCACTAACACCGCTGGCGCACGGCCTAACCGCGTGCCGAGTGGAGGCCGCACCCACGGTTGCAACACTTCGATCAGCGACACGACTGTGAGTCTTACGGACAGCGACCACCAGGCTGCTGATGTGAGCGCTCTACAACATCGCATTGCAACGCTGGAGGAGTGCAACAAGATTCTTATGACTCGCGTGGCAGACCAGGAGAAACAGTACAACGAGGCCATGTTACTTCTTACCACGACGATGACTCGTGTGGCCGAAATGGAGATCCGTCTCCCCAATGAACAACGCAAATCGTACCGAGGAACGGGAGGCTCCACCACGGCATCGGAAAGGGCATCCGAGGTGGATAACAATGAAAAATTCTCCTTCGCGACCCCGTTCATCGAGAAATACGACTGAATGCAAGCATACGAGTGAAGTATTAGTATAGACGTCGCGTGCTTGTAAAGGAACCAGTCCTCTCAACGGACTTTGTTACTACTGACGTATCGATAGACACGACAACAAGAGATTTGAGTGGTAGGCTTGCTAACGTACGCAGCAGGCTATGGAAGATTATTATGTGAACAATGTAATGTGTCAGCATTCTTGTCGAAGACGAGCTTGTTCAAGTGCAAAACTTGCCGTTGGCTTTGAGTTGGAAATGCGCATACTGATGAAGTGCTCCATTAATAGGCTAGGGCATAAGAAGTGAAGGTAAACCGGTCTTTTGTGTCATCGACCTATCCTTTTCCTATTGTTAGAGCTCGAGAGTAACGAGAGGAATTGATGTTTTTATTTAGGTGTGGCTGTCTATCAATCTCCCACTTTCGAATCTGCAGAACCAGCGCAACCAACTCGCGATGAGTGACCCGTTTGATTTCCTCAACCCGATTGCGTCGACCAAGACCCCAGCTGAGAAGGTTCTTAGTCAACCTAATCATGCTCCAGGTGGAGTTCCTCCTGCTCCAGTAGCGCCAATGAACACCGGAATGGGCATGAACATGGGAATGTCCGCTACTCACGGCAACATGGGAATGGGTATGAACACGAACATGAACATGGGCGCCCCACCTGCTTTCAACGGTGGTGGCATGAACATGAACATGGGTGGCATGATGCCAGGACAATTCGGTGCACCTGGAATGGGTCTCGGAATGAATCAACCGATGAATCCGTTCGGTCAGCAACCTCCAGCTCAACAAGGCCCCATGTACGACAACATCAAGAAGCTCCTCGAGAAGAAACCCGTAGTCGATGATGCATCCATGGACTTTTTGGAGAATCTTGGTGGTGCGAAGAGTTCGAGTCATCCGACGATGGAACCTGTCCGATCTCCGGAGCACGCAGCTCCTGTGAATCCGTTTGGTGCACCTCAACCTCCAGCTGAGCTAGACTTCAGCTTCCTTGGTGGGGGTGCCCCACCTACTTCTGCTCCGATCCAGCCAGCGTCGCCAGCTTCTGGAAGCAAGTCAAGCGCTCTTGCAAGCCGCCTCGCTCACGGTAAACGACCAACCCAAGAGGCTGCACGGAAGAACCTCGGATTCAACGCAGGTGCATTTGCTAGCTCTGGTCACGCGAAGATTTCACTCAAGACAGTAGCGGGGGCCCCTGCTTCATCGGCCCCTACCGGTGAGCCCACTCTTGATGATTTCGCTGCTGGCAATGCACCGTTGGCACCAGTCGACGATATATTTGCAGCCACGCCAACTAACCCTCCTGCGAATCCTGCCACATCGAGCTCCAATGACATTTTCTGGTAGAGCGGAGCGAGTTACTCAAGGAGCGACACCTTCGTCGTGATATCTAACAAATTCAATCTACCCAATCTTTCCCTTACGTCTTTAAATTCATGTAAATAAATTTTCTTACAGTATTAATTTGAGTGATATCATTCAGTTTGTTCACGCTTCAGCGATTGCCCCGGCAATTATCCGTTTTGCCCCCAATCAGCTCTAATTATGTCCGTTGTGAGCCACGCAGTCCCAGTCAGTGTGCATGAAGGTTGTTGCTATATTTATGAAGGAGTTGGGACGTTGGTAGCTTCACCACAAGCCTCAGAACTACTTTCTCGTCATCGCTCAAGCGTCCAATTCCAGCATATTTTTTCTTCATTAATCCGTTGACAAACGCGTAACAATGAATGACCCGTTTGCTATGCTGGACCCGGTGCAGAAGTCTGGACCGTCGTCCAATACCGGGACTGGTGCATCGAACTTTGCCACGGCTCCAAGACCAGCTTACTTACCGATGGCCAACCCTTTCGACAATTTCGCGAGTGCCAATCCTGGAAACTCGATGATGATGCCTCAGCAGCAGCAGTCAATGTATCCAAACGGTGCTAACTTCATGACTCAACAGGGCCCCCCAGCATTTGGTGGTCTTGGTGGTGGAAACCAGCAATTCGCCACATACACTCCGTACCAGCAGCAAATGCCAACACCCGCCCCCGTAATGATGATGCCACCACCACAAATGCAAATGCAGTCACAGATGCAGCCGCAATTTCAGCAGAACCAGAGCAATGCCCCCACCAAGCTGATGCCAATGCCGACCTATGGGGGAGAGCCAATCATGTACGACAACATCAAGAACGTCATGAAACCAGCGGACCCGTTCTCCACAGCCCCCAATCTCGCAGTGATTCGTGCCCCTGAGCACACGTTAGCTTCACCGCAGCTGCACCAAACGCGAGATACAAAGTCTACGGTCGTCGACTTCGACCCCTTCAGCCCCAAAGGCGCCACACCCCGGACGCCATTCGACTTTCCTGACGATGCCACAGCCACGAACACCTCCAATGACCGCTTTTCATCTTTTGGAGGCAAACGTCCAACTCAAGAAGAGCAACGATCGCAATTGGGCTTCTCGTCGGAGGCCTTCGCGGCTGCTTCAGCCAAACCGTTGCAGCACAGACTCTCGCTTAGAGATGTCAACAACAACACCAACACCAACAACGACGACAATAGCCCCTACTTCCTCGAAGGTAATGACGCCTTTATGCACTCGAATTTCGCCAATCTGGATGACTTTGAGACAAACACGACAAGAAGAGGCAGTTCAAATGAACGCAACGCAGCAAGTCCGTCCATGGAGTCAACTAGCCATGGAGAGATCCCAGAGGAATGTTGCAAGGACGAATACGATGTTCGCTTTGAAAGTGGCCGTAAGCTTGGTGTTCTTATGGAACGAGTTGACGTTTGGAACGCGGCCAACCAGCGCAAGGAGACTGCTGTGGTGAAACTTGTGGTTGAGAATGGCTCTGCCGACCGCGTGGGTGTGAGTATCGGTAGCACCGTGGTGGCTATCAACCGGAAAAGCGTAGAGAACGAGACCTACATTGCCATTTTGGATATGATCAAGGCTGCTCCACGGCCTTTACGCATGCGATTCCAGCGCGGTCCTCAGAGCAAGGACACCACACAGGGCACTGTTCTTACTAGAATTTCCAGTACGTGCATGCAACGTTTTGTATACTGCTACAGGTTGACGCTAACGCTGTGAACCTGCTCAGATGGCACATTTAGTGTTGGCAACCTTACATCGGGCAATGCGTCGTGGACAACCAAGTATTTTGCCTTTGGAGGTTCAAAGATGGATGTTCTTCAGCTCTTCGTGTCCCGAGCAGCCTACCACGAGGTGAGCTCTAATTCTCTTGACCATATTCCTGCACGAGCATCTTACCAAAACCTCTCTCGCTGCATTGTGGTACTAGTGTGTGATAGCTTTGTACGAAAAGCGAGGCGTGCACACGCAGATCCAGTCCTTCCGTTTGTGCCGAGACCACAAGATCTCACCGATCAAGTGCAAGATCTACAAGGGTTACGGTGTGTTGCGAATTTTCACTTATGTTTAATAACCACTCAAAAGGGCTCACCCTTACTTGCAATACCAATAGGAAATCTGCACTACTTCTCGCTGACGGTGCCCTCGCTACGCTTTGTGGCTGCCAAGTTCGCAAGTGACGACTACGCGACCATCAAGAACATTTGGTCCAACACTTACGACGCCATTGAACGCAAGAAGCGCATGGCGTACTGAGAACGTCCTTGCCAACTCACTCCTTCGTCGTCTCCTTGCAGCAGCTATAGCCACCAAATCTTGCTCAACGAAACTTTTTACCACTGTTCTTCTATCTTCACGAACGATCAATAAGTATCAATATTAATACCGTTACCAGTAATGGTCTACATTGGATAAGAATGATGTACGAAGAATCCATGCAATCCACAATCAAAAATAGTGTTAAGAACTAAAGCTTAAACTTGTCACGCGTGGCGTTCTCCTCTATTCCGGGACCGCATCGTCTTCGAAAACGTCTCAACCATGGACTTCCCAATTGGACTTGAAGCTGTCGAGCAGAGCATCTCGACGCCCCCACTGCAGAAGCTCCGTTGAGCTCTTTGTGTAGCAGTCGTCATGAGTCGACTTGTACAGATTGCGCAGCGCTCCAACAAAGCCCCCGTGGGGTTCAAGGTGCAACTTGTAGTGCATCGCCTGAATGCAAACTTGGCACTCAAGCACAACTCCGAGCTGGTCGCTGTCATTATGGGTCGAAAGAAGAAGATCCCCACGAAGCCTGCACCGTACCAACCAGCGGACCCCGGGGATGACGGATCGTTGAGACGGTTAAACGGATCGAGAGCAGTTCAGTCGTCACAGTCAAGAAGTGGAGACACCGGTGAAGTGATTTGGGGTGACATGGTCGCCTTCTCCAGCACACTCTACATGGCCAAATCGGGTCTCTTCCAAGCCAAGCGCTTCCAGATCCACGTCAGCACAGCAGGCGAAAACGGTAGGACAGTTGCTATATTCGAATTCGATTTGGCCGAACTTGTCCCTCTTTCCAAAGATTCGGGCAAGGAAAGCGTTCGTTTGAACACCACCAAGTGTCCTGATGACCCCCGAGCTTGCATCTCGCTCACCGTCGTAAGCTCACGTGTGAACCGGGATGGAACGGGCCAGGACAAGGAAAGATCATACATGGACGACAGTGCCAGCGAAATAGGATCGGAGATGTCGGCCTACACGAGCCACAGTCGAGCATCGTCGTTGGCTTCAAACTGCCGCCGTAACATCGAAGTGCCCATCCCAGAGCATATTGGAGACGGAAAAGCTGATGTTATTCGCGTCGCGGGACACCCAGCGTCATCGGAAGAAGCATCAGCAGCGACTGACAATGCACGTGATGAACTGGTGAAAGCTCTGCAGAACCTTGAGGCTCAGCTTCGCGAGAGTGAGGCTGCCAACGTGAAGCTTGAAACTACAATTGAGCAAAAAGACAGAGAAATCGACCGCCTTACGAGGATGGCAGCAGGTCTTGGTGGGTCGAGCTCGGAAGCTGAAGATGGGGTGATGCAGGTGGACTTCCTCGTCTACATGACGCTAAAAGAACAGTATGATGCGTTAAAACTTCACCACGAGAGCTGCCAGACTGCTACAAAGGAGATTGTGGATGCTCACCCTGCTACCGGAATGTACACGATCGCTGATGTGGAGAACGATGATGAAGTGAGTAAAGAGGAAGCTAATGAAACCAAGAAGGATGTTAAGGATGATGCCTCCGAAGCTTCCTCAGCTAACGAGTACATGGACGCAGAGGAACCGCACTTGGTCGCTGAGGTTAATGCCCTCAAGCGGATGCTTGAGTCGCAGCGCAGCGAAGCACACCAGCTTAATATCACTATCAAGGAGCTGACATTGTCAAATAGCGAGCTGGAGACTCAGCTTCGTGACCTCCGAGCTACGATCAAGCAAAAGGACGAGGAATTACAGGAGTCCACAGCAGCTTTACAACGGGCCGAATCTGTGCGCAATGAGGTTAGTGACGACTCTACAGACGCTGAAGCACAAGCTGCGCTGGAGACTGCTCTGAGCGACAATAAACGGCTAGAGAAACAGCTACTCAAGTTTGATGGTGCCATGACTGAGTTGGAGGAGGAGAAGGCGAGGTTGATGATCCAGCTGCGGGAGGCAGAGATGGCGAGTGCCGTTGCCCAAGGGGAGATTATTAAGGTGCAGAGTGCTCTCGATCGGCTCGAAAGCAAGAGTCAAACGCTGTCTACTCAGCTGCAGGAGGCTGACCAAGCACGTGAACAAGCTGAGGAGAACATTGTAGCGGCTGAGGCCACAATCGATACATTGCAGCAACAGGTCCGTGACGTATCAACGCAGTTGCACGAGACACAACACGAGCTCGAAACGCTACGTGAGAACCAGTTGACTGCGAGCTCAGTAGCACTTGAGGAGGCTATGGCCAAGCACCAGGCGCTGGAGCGGGTATGGGAAGACGTGAAGACAGAGAACGAGCGACTTCAAGCCCGCGTCGAGGAGCTCGAGTTCCGTTTGGCGCAGTCCGAAGCCAACGGTGAAGAGAAGACGGCAGAGTTGCAGGCGCAGGTGGTCAAGGTGAAGCGCGAGGCGGACGCACTGCGCGAAGAGCTCGAATCTCTGCGTGCTTCTAAGACGTTGGTCGAGAACGAGTCGCTGGAGCGCGAGCACAAGCTCCAGGAGGCGACTGAGACTCATCGTCGCATCTCAGTGGACCACGATGAGCGTCTCAGCTCCGAAGTTATGGCGCGTGAGGAGCTGCTCACACGCTTGCAAGAACAAATGCAACAGACCGAGAAGATGTCAGCAGAGCTGAGTGCCAAGGTGGTGACGCTCCAGCTGGAGCTGGATTATTTCCAAGGCGAGCTTATCGAGAACAAGATGAAGGTGGCACAACTCACACAGGACAACGACGACCTAGCTATCCGCAACCGCCGCCTCGAAAAGGAGCTTGCTGCGAACACGAAGAAGTAGACGCTATGATAGCGCCTATCCAATAACTTCAACTCTCACGATTGGCAAATGTAGCCATGTGTCAATGGTCATCAATGATGACTCATACCACACATCTGGGACACTAATGAAGTTGTGTTTATCACACGAGATTATGTCATCACATTATTTTTATGGTGTGGCGCACATGTCGTTGCATTGCATAGTGAGCCTAATACAAAGTCAGTCCCAAATTTTCTCGAGGCGTTGACCGCACGCCGCCTGTAGGTGAGGGGAAGAGGGAGAGCATACTCAGCGCTGGCCCAGGATGGATCTGTTCGCTCGCGCACGCAGCGTCATCGACCACCGCGGAGCATCCGCTGCGACGCGGCGTCAAAGTGTTGAGCAGGACGCGCGTAACACACAGGACGATCAAGAGCAGGACCAGGATCGCGTTTTGGGTGGTCCGCAGGCCAAAGTACGCGCTCTTTTGGACGAAATGCTGGCTAGTGCTTCTTGGGGAGAAAAGGAACACGAGGGAGAAGAGCGTCGCCTGTTAAATGAGCTGCAGACCTGCGTACTGGACGCCGAGAGTCGCCAAGCGCTGGAGCAACTGCCCAAACGCATGTGCGCCTACGAATTCAAGCCTGGAGATATCGCATGGAACTGCAAAGTGTGCCAGGTTAGGACAATATCTTGCAGGAGTAAGTCGATACCTTGAGGGCTGACCAGGATGAATATGTTGTTGTTAGGTGGATGAGACGTGCGTGATGTGCAACGACTGCTTTATATCCAGCGACCACGAGGACCACGAGGTTTTCTTCTATTACACACATAGTGGGGGCTGCTGCGACTGTGGAGACACTGAAGCCTGGGCGCCCGAAGGATTTTGTACACGACACAAGGTGAGCGAGCTCATAGGAGTTTAAGGAGATACCGAGATGACTGACGTTTCTGTATACTGTAGGGAGCACAAGACGCTGATCCTCTGAGCTTCTTACCGCCAGATCTGCTGGCAAATTCTCGGGAATCTATCGGTGAAGTGATGAAATTGGCGCTGGATTCTGTCAAAGAGGCCAGGTTCGGCTCCGTGATTAATGAAGATGATCTCGAGGTCATGCGCGACAAACTGGGGAGCGAGGCGCCTGATAGACGCTTTTCGGTTATTGTGCACTACAACGAGCTGCAGACGTCCCAGGAGTTCGCCACGGCGCTGAATAAAGCCCACCCTGCCATTGCTGTACGTCACTTACATACTGGGTGCTGGTTGAACTGGGAAGTCTGATGGATTTACTGTTTGTGTGTGCGTGCTTGCAGTATCAAATGCTCAAGATCGTCGGTGAGACGTCGTCGCAGAAGCAGAGCACAGTGCGTGCAAAGGCTTCTCGCGAAGATGTTCTAGAGCTTGCGGCTTCATTGCACAAGCACGGCATTGTGACTTCTATTGTATCATGCGACTACAAAGCAAGAGTGCCGCTCATCAACTCGCTGCTGCAGTGGCTTGCTTCGCTTGCAAACCTTTCTGATGGTCTTTGTCGACTTATTTGTGAAAAGGTACGGCTCTAAAAATTAATTTTCTCATGCTATATAACTCGAAAAAATCTAACGCACAGATTCTTTGGACCCCGCAGATGTGTGCTGTAGACAGTTTAAAGCACACCGAGAGCAGTATGGAAGTGGACGAAGCAGACGATTACCCGATGCTTCGAGCTGTTATTATGGCCGACTCGTTCCTGCCTAAAACCGAGAGCGACGCTCTTCACAGCCTACTGATGGCTCTCCTGGCCGACCCTCTGTTCAAACAAGCGTTCGCCATCTCATTTACGTCGTCGTACCGCCAGTTGTATCGAGAATTCGCAGCGGGAGTGGGCAGCTCGACCTCGACGATATTAGCATTCAGCGTGCAATTTTTCAACCGAGCGACTTTTGTGAAAAAGCTGGTGGCCGAGTACGATCTGCTGGAAGTGCTGGTTAACTCGGTACTTGAAACTCTGCGCAAGAAACCTAGAACAGACTTTATCGATATTGCGTTCGAGGACACTTGGAATAGCATGATACATGTGTTGCATCCAGACCACAACCGAGAGCTCGATGTGTGGGATGTATTTGCGATGGAGATCCAGCGCTCGCAAGGCTCTACGTTACGAGATGTCAATGTGAGCGCGCTGGTCTTGGAAGCTGAACGTGCAGGTTACCGTATCAGGCATCAGAGGAAGATGTCGCCATTTCTTAGCTTACCGCCGGAAACTGAACTTACGGGACGGTTCGAGCTAGATGTCACGTCACCAGTGTTCGTGTACCGCCGCTACATGTCCGGCTTGCTGGATCTGCGCTATGTTTTGCAGATTGAAGGGATCTCAGAGAGCTTTGTGCTGGAGAAAGGAGGCTCTCGCTTGGCTCGATTTCTGCTGTATCTAGCTTACATCCAAAGCGCGTGCTCGGAAGCTCGACGATTCGGAGATCACGTGGAAATGGAGTCACGTGGGTGGGTTGTGACGGTGGAATTTGTATCGACGACGTCGGATGTGTCTTCGTGGGTTGTCTCGAACGCCTTCAAGACTGCTGGAGGACCCGAAGCAACGCGCTCCCCGGAGGCATCGCGGCGTCTAATTGCAAAGTTAGCAAAACCCATATTAGAGGCGTATCTCTTCTGGTTAGCATCAAGTGGCAAGTACTTCCCTCCCCCGGACTACCAGGTTGGTGATACGCTCCGTGCCGACCAGATCGAGACTGCAGTGTCGTGTCATTTCCCCCTTCAACGCACATTCTCGCAGCTGATTCGTGCGTTAAGTGACTCTGCATATGGCCTGGATATTTTCTTGTCGATGGTTCAAAGCCGAGTGCTAGAGGACGATGAATCGGTGTGGGTTCACGACTCTGACAGTGCGATTGGGTTCTGGCATCGCGTGCATCTTATTGAGCCTGTTCTCCAAGCTATTGTATGGGACGCTCAAGTGCATTCTGGCTTGTGGGTACGCAACGGCATGTCGGTGATTAATCACAGTATGAACTATGGTGAACCACCTTTTTGTGCGCGATTTCGCGATCTGGATTTGCTGTTGCTGCAGTTTAGCTTTCAAATCTTGGGTGTTGATTGGGTGATGGCGTCAATCATGCAGCGGTTTGACGTCGAGGAGTGGTATGAAGCAGCACAGAGCGCTGATGCGAAGGAGGCAGAGCTGATGGTGACCGAGTGTCTGGCACTGTTGTCCCAGCTCGCGTCGGAGCTACCTCCTAAGGTCATAGATGGCGACGCGATGCGCAGTTTGATCCCGTATCTGCGTCGAGAAATCGTCCAGCGTCTGTGTGTCGGTCCCTGCGCTCACAGCGACTTGTCCAAGATCGCAAACGAGTTTTTCGCCAGTCGCGAGAACCTGTTCCCTGCCAGCTTCTCAGGAGGTCCCGTGCTCGATCAGATCTTAAAGGAGGTGTGTGTGGAGGCAGGCTTCTCGGCGTCGTCCGGATCAGGAGACTCGTCTGCACCGGGTGGAGGCAAATTCCAGTACCGGTTGAAGCCGGAGCTGTATGCGGAGTATAACCCGACATTTGTGCATTTGACGCGCAAGCAACATGAGTCAGCTCATGAAAATTGGTTCCAGCACCGTCTTCGTTCGTCCAAGAAGCGAGAGCAAGAGCAAGCAGACGGCAGTCCGAACAACACTCACTCGACTTGGCTTGATTATCCGATGGTGAACATGTTTTTGCCGTGTCCACTAGGCTTCCGGTTGTCCCGTATTTCGATTCTGCACGACGACGTGCGGAGATTGGTATATGAGTCGCTGTGGCGTGCCACGACTGATGCCCATAGTAGCCTCAGTGTTCTCTCGCGAGCTGTGCACTTGTTCACATTGCAGCTGTATGTTGTGGAAGACGTACGGTATTTCCAGACGATGATTCCTGCCTCAGACGCGGAGAACTTTGAACGTGAGCGCGCTTCCCGGATAGCTGATAGCTTCATTGAGTGGATTCCTCAAGAACAGCCGAGCTTGTTCTCTAGTGCGGAGCCACGCTGCGCGATATTGAATTTACTACTGAAGCTGAACCCTTGGTCCAGTCATGGCGGTAGTGCAAGCATGACGAAGTTGGACGGCGATCAGAAGCACGAAATTGGGCGAGGGATTGATTGGCTACTGCATCGACTGTCGCGCATTAGTCCTGAATGCCGAAGTGTTGTGGAACAACATCAAGTAACCGAACAAGAGTCGCGGGATGAAGCTGCACGCAAGTTGGCGCTGGCAGAAAGACGTAAAGAGGCACAGATGCGTGCGATGAGGCAAATGCAGCAGCGACAAGCAGCTTTTGCTGAGCAGATGAAGGCGATGGCAAACGAAGCTGACGCTGTCGGTGAAGAGGAAGTTGGTGTGGAGAGTGAACGCGACAAGCACGCACACAATGCAACTGATGCAGTCGGGGACGATAGTGATGTGGAAATGGATGACAACGAGTCTACGATGAGTGACGACGTACCCGCCGTGGAGTGCGCTATGTGTCACTCGGTAAACTCGGAGAACAGCTTTATGTGCTACGTGGGTTTTGCTCAATGCTCGCCTGTGCTGTCTCGACTAAATGGAGGCTCGCATGGGCAGTATCTGAGTACACCTATGGACGAGATGCACGTCGGTGAAGACATTCCTGTGCATGTACGTCTCTGTAGCCACTCGGTGCATCACAAGTGCTGGGAATCGTATCATACGTCGCAGTTTCAACGTGCAATTACTGGTGGACATCATCGCCACGCTTTGAACGCTGTTGATGTCACTAAGAAGGAGTTTTTGTGTCCGTTGTGCAAGTCAATCTCCAATGTATTGATCCCAACAGCAACCGATGAAGAGAGCAAGTTCCACCCAGCTATGAAGCGCAAAGTATCAGTCGATGGCAGTGGCGAAAGAGTTATGTCTACCGTAACGCAGTTAGAGATGGTTCGCTGGCTGGAACATGCTGTCGGAAGAAATACACAGACTCACACGGCGGATATGAATGGCTCAACTGATAGCAGCGAGGATGCAAGTGCGATGCTATTGGAACAGAAACCTGCTTCGATCTCGTCTGGTGATGACGATCCTGGTGACGCGGTGCAGCTGAACAAGTGGCTGGAGAACGGACTGGCTTCTCTGTGCATGGCGATTCACAAGGTGGCGTGCGGGGCGATGCAGAAGTCACAGCCAGAACGCTATACCACCTCAGGTTGCAACGCTCTGTTTCACACTTTGCTGTGCTCTTTCTTAGATACCCACAACACAGATCAGCTGCGAGAACACCTCTTCTTGGAAGCCATGCGCTTCCTCCCGTTGATGCTGAATCATGTCAACACACGTCTCCCTCCGAATGCCTCGGTGGCCCCGACGGATTTGTACGCGAGGATCCTGCACTTGTTATTCTACGGCGGCTCGGATGTTCTTCCGGATGGCACAGTGGTGCTGGAGAGTGAACACCCGAGTACACAGACACAAACACGGAAGCAGAGTCAGTGGGGGAAGGTGCGATGGCCGCAGAAGCCGTTGTTGCTTAATCACTTGGGAAGTGTGTTGATGAAGGGTCTGCTACTGGCGAAAAGCGAGGAAGATGCGGTGTTTATTGCTCGGCTTGTGGTGCTTGCACGTCTTGTACAGACGCTGTTGTGGTACTCGATCACACGTAAAGAAGAGTTTACGAATACGATGGCAGATGATCTCGCTTTCTCGGAGGAAAATGTGACGTTCTTTACGGCTTGCTTTACTGGCGAGAGCGGTGAAGATGGAGGTCACCGTGAGGACGCTGTGGGACGCCAGTTAGAGTTACTTCTGGGGACACTTATGAGGAAATGTGATGGCGCTTTCGAAGTGGAGTCGATTGCAGATAAACGCCAGCTTCTGAACGTCGTTGCGTGCGAAGTTGTTCCTCTTGCCAAGGTGGCCACATTTATGATTCAGTCGTTGACAGAACGAGCTCGTGTCGGGACTACAGCGGCTTTGAAACCAATATTTATTACGCAAGAAGACGTCGACGCTGTTGGCTTTGTGCGACTGAGTGCGTTGCAGCTCGATGATCAACAGGAGAACAGCAATTCAGAGCAGACTGCTCTCTCCAGACTTGTGTTTGGGTGGGTGCACCGCTTCAAGGCCGCATACGAAGAAATGAATGATCCACATGCAGTTCTCCAGCAATGGCTTACGAATGCTAACGTGGATCGCACCCCGAAGCTGATGCTACCGTCTGTGCTGAGGCGAGACCTTCACACGATGCACTCGACCATTTCGGTCTTCTCTTCGGGCGCTAATCGCACTCGATATCTCCGCTCGCTGCCTCGACCGTACGTTAAATTTTACTCGGAGCTAGCGAAGCGCAAGTGCCAGTCGTGTAACCAGTTCCCGGCACGTCCTGCTGTCTGTTTGCTATGTGGAATGCTACTCTGCGCCGCCAATACGTGTCCATCGATCCACTCGGACAAAGGCGGATATCCTGATGAAGCCAATCCAGGTGCGTGTACCGTTCATGCCAAGAAGTGTGGGCGAGGCAGCGGCATGTTCTTGTTGGTGCTCGAAGGTGCAGTGCTGCTTGTGTACTGGAAGCTGGCCGCGTATGTGGGGAGTCTCTATGTGGACGAGTATGGAGAGGAGTTCGGCGAACGCAACCGCGAGCTGAGCAAGGGCCGTCCACTTTACCTTAATGAGGAGAGACGTGAACGGCTACTGCGTCTGTGGCTACGTCACGAGATCCCCAATGAGGTCGTCAAGATCCAGAACAGCTCCGAGCGTGTCATCCGGAACAGCCACTACTAACCCCGCGATATGTAAAAGCAAAGAGAATTTCTACGCCCTACCGCTGGCGGTGTGAATAGCGAGCTCGGCCACTGTGTAGACACTGGTCGAAGACAATAAACGATAAACAATAAACGAGGCAATTGAACTTTGAAGTCTGAAGCACGTTGCATCCGGCGATTGTCACCACATGGTCCTGTCTACGGTTGTCAATGACACTGTACACGTGTTTATTGTGATTGGCCAAATATGCTGTTTGAACTTCAACCATTTGCACTTTCTGTGCTATCCGTGTTTTGATTGGTGAAAAGCTCCTGATTCGTACTTAGTGAAACGTCGGGTGGAGAGCGATGGATCGTGAGCTCCCCCACTCTCCGTTCAGACTCGAGGCTCGCAGCAAGGTCATCGTCAGTATGTTCGCTCGCACGCCCGTCAAGACCGTGGCCGCCGTCGCGCAGGCCACGCGCAGCATGTCTGCGTCCGCCAAGGTGTGGATCAACAAGGACACCAAGGTCATCTGCCAAGGCTTCACCGGCAAGCAGGTACCGTGACGCTAAAAGATCCTGTCGGACAAGTCATTATTTTGACACGTCTTTTTCGGTGGTTCCTCCAATTGCAGGGTACATTCCACTCGCAACAGGCTATTGAGTACGGCACCAACATGGTGGGCGGTGTGACCCCCAAGAAGGGTGGCTCCACGCACCTGGGTCTTCCCGTGTTCAACACTGTGGCTGAGGCCAAGAAGGAGACTGGTGCTGACGCTTCCGTCATCTATGTGCCGCCTCCGTTCTGTGCGGCTTCTATCATTGAGGCCATCGAGGCTAAGATTCCTCTCGTTGTGGCTATTACGGAGGGCATTCCGCAGCAGGACATGGTCAAGGTCAAGTGGCACTTGCGCAACCAGAGCACCACACGCCTTATTGGCCCCAACTGCCCCGGTATCATCAAGCCTGGCGAGTGCAAGATGGGCATTATGCCTGGATACATTCACCAGAAGGGTAAGATCGGCATTGTGTCGCGCTCCGGTACCCTGACGTACGAGGCTGTGGCTCAGACTACGGCTCTGGGCCTTGGTCAGTCCACCGTTATTGGTATTGGCGGTGACCCGTTCAACGGCACAAACTTCATTGACTGCCTGGAGCGCTTCACCAACGACCCGGAAACTGAAGGTATCATTATGGTGGGCGAGATCGGCGGATCTGCCGAGGAGGAGGCTGCAGAGTGGCTCATGGCCCACGGAGACCCCAACAAGCCCGTGGTGAGCTTCATTGCCGGCACGACGGCTCCTCCTGGACGTCGTATGGGCCACGCTGGCGCTATTGTGTCAGGCGGCAAGGGTACGGCTGCTGGTAAGTTCGCTGCGCTTGAGGCTGCTGGCGTTGCGGTGACGCGATCGCCTGCTCGTCTTGGCGTGACGCTGTACGAGGAGATGCAGAAGCGCGCTTAAATTGCCTGTGCGATAACGGAAGTAGACAGCGACGCACTGCAGCGACACAAAGAGGAGCAAGCGACGCATCCAGCCACTTGGTAGCTGGAAGAGATAGAACTATCCGTTTGCTGTTGCGTTGGCTGCGAAGCACCCGCTCCTACTTCGAATTAGTCACGTTAACTACAATCAAGAGCATGAAAAAAAACTCAACGATCAGCAGCATCGGATACTTTGTTCATAATGGCAGTAGCAGTTCGTCACAGCTGGACGTCTTGATACATCCATTTGTCGTTCTGGAGCTGCTGCGCTTTGCCCCGTAGCCCCGTGAGCGTCTCCTCCAGCAATACTGTCGTCAACAGTGACAACACACGTCAGCTACGATTCGTACCGTATTTGATGACGAGCGCAGGCTTACCCTTATTCAGACCCTGGATCGCTTCCTCTTTGTCCTTTCGCTTTTTCTCAATCAGCAGCAAGTCCTGCGAGACTAGCAAGGCACCGATATCAGAGCGCAATGGTTGACGTGCTCGATGATGACCTCACGTACTACTGGTGCTGCTTACTGGAAGCGACGCGCTAGACGCAGTCGCCGCACTCCATCGAGAATTCATCGACAGCTTTTTTCTGCTTTGTGTTTCTAACACTATTTTATGGACATCTCAATTTTTTCAACCGGATAAAGCTCACAGCCATTTATCCGGATTTGATAAGACGATGAGCAACTCCGTCGATGCTCTTCAGGAGCTCACGCCAGCAGACGTCACCACCGCTGATGCGCTCACTCTCGGCGACACGGAGTTTCCCCCGCCCCCACCTCGAACCAGTGTTACAACTGGCGCAAAGCGCAAGCGCGTAGTATTGTCCATTCATGACAAGCAGCAAGTTCTGCAGCGTCTCGAGAGCGGTGAGCAGCCAATTGCTATCGCGCGCGCCTTTGACATCAGTCGCCAGCAAGTATCAGACATCAAGAAGAACAAGGATCGGATTGTGGCCTTTTGCATCGACGCCAAGCACATGTCAACACTCAAGCGCAAGACACTCAAGGCCACGTCCGAGTACCATCCAGGAGTGGAGCAGGAACTTTATCGATGGCTCATCCGGCAGCGGAAACTGGGGCGCGTTGTCTCTGCAGAGTCTTTGGTCACTAAAACAACGGATCTCTTCATGCAGTACTCACCGGACGACTCTCACATTTCGCTCAAAGCCACTACGAATTGGCTCAGACACTTTAAGAAAGCGCACGGTATTAAAGCCTTGACGGAGGAAGAGTTGCAGCAGCTACCAGAGCAATTTGTGCCAGCTATGGACATGAATCGACCCGGAGATGTGGTCGCAGCATATTCCCAAGCGGAAGCCACTATCTCGACGAGCTCTGGAGGCTTGGGGACACTACCCGGACATTACTTCGCCTCGATCACTGCAGACCATAATACAACGATGAGTCACCAGGGTAACGTGCTTTCCACGATGACCTCGTCTGTGTCAGTATCGCCTACGCCAACGACTACAGTTGCCTTGGTACAGCTACCTACTTCGATGGATGTGAACGCGTACATGCACGCCATGAGCGCTAATGGAAATGACCAGGCTGCGAGTACCCCTGCCACCTCGCTGCAAGCTACCGTAAACACGGTGCAACAACTGAGTGCCCAACTTGCGAGTTTTGAGCGCGACATGGCGATCAAGCTGGACTATTTAGATGAACGGGTAGCCAAATTGTGCTATCTGGTGCTCCCTACACGACTGGGTTAACGCGATGTTTGGAGAAATCGATGCAAATAATACGTTACGTGTTGTTTACCTCGCCTACAAGAAGAGATCCCTACTGAACTTTGGCTGGGTCGTTGAGAGACTTGGCCATCGCTCTCTTCTGTGCCATTTGCTGCTCCTTGATCGAAAGCGATGGCGATGCTTCGTTTCCATAACTCCGGTTGTTGTTGCTGCTGCTTTTTGAGGATGCGACAGTAGATCGGGTCTGAGGCATGAAGCCTAACTCGTCCATCGGAAGGCCATACTCGCTCATCTTGAGCTGCATGGCGGTGGCAAGTTCTTGCTGTAGCTTGGCGACTTGAGCCATCTCGGCTTCCAGTTCACGGAGATCTTCAGCTTTGTTAGCCATGATATCTTCCAGTCTGCCTTTGACGCGATCGACGATAGCTGGATCAAGTTTGGCATGGAGGAGAACCTCGTTGAGCTCGGCATCTTTCTGCTCAAGTTGTAGTGTCAGCGCGCCCATCTTTTTCTCAAGCAGCAAGTTCTTCAGACCAGCTTTCTGCTGTACATCGTAGATGCTGCTGTGGAACTGAGTCGTGAGCTGCTCCAGCTCTCGTGATACTTGTGCTGCACGTTGCTGTAGCACTTCAAACTCCCACGAGAGCGTGGCGTATTCCTGCTCTAGCACCAACAATTGCGCCTTGGCCGTACGCAGCTCCACCTTCTCTTCCTGATACACGCAGATATTTTTTCGAAGCTTCTCCACGTCCAACAGAGCTCGCTTCAATGGCTCCGACATGCGTTTGTTCTCCTGAGAGATCTCAAACATGAGCTTTTCGTCTTGAGCTTCTTTCTTCTTCATCTCACTCACTTCTTCTTTGAGTGATTTTATCAAGTCGAGGTTGTTATGCGTGATATCGTTGTAGTAGTTCTTGATCTCTCCGAAAGCTTTCTCGTGCGCTGTCATGAGCTGTGCGATGTGTAGATTCTTGCGCTCTTCAATTCTCTGTGTGTCTTGTTTACGACGAACTTCCAGGTCGTCGCGGAAAGCTTTGCGTTTGCGCTCATACTTCTGCTGAAGCTCCTTAGCATGCCGTTCGAACTCTTGACGCAGAACTGTGATACGACGATCTTGCTCTTGTTTTATTGACTTGAGGTAGTCCTGATGCGACAGCTCGATCTCTTTCAAGTCGAATTTCAGCCGCCGCTTATCCGTCTTGAGCTCGCGTTCGTTACCGCGATAGTCATCTTGCGATATCTTCAAAGACTGCTCCATTTCTACAGTAGAGCCATTAGATAGACAAAAGCTTTGATTTCGATAACAATACTCACCCTTTTTGAGCTTGGTGATGTCATTCTGATGCTCGTATAGTAAATGCTTCACCCGCTGCTTGTAGACCTATCACAGCCAAGCAATAATAAGCAAAGCAGTTTTGACCACTCGATCGATTTAATAGTAGCGCACCTTGATCTCGACCTGATGCTTCTCCTCTAGATCTTGTCTCTCTCGCTCTTTATTACGCAGTTCAGCTTTCCTATCCTCAAAGTTTTTCTTCTCCACGATCCAAAAGTAGTTGATCTTCTCTCTCTGCTGCTGGAACTCATTGAACGACTGCTCCTCCTTTCGTGTGAGCTCCAGCAGAGCCTTCGCCTGCTTCACCAGCTCCAATCGCTCCGCCTCGTTCTCCCGTTCCACGTCATTTACTTCAGCTGCTCCTTTCTTGCTGGCACCTCCACCTTTCCCTTTCTTTTTTTCCTTCTTGCCTTTGCCCTTCTTCGGCCCCATACTACCTTGCTATCGGTCACTCGACTGTCAAGGCTTTTCGTAAAAAATGCGATCCTTCTTTTTACGCTCTGAGGTAAATATGCAAAGTGGACGTTTATTTCGGGCAGGTGGACGTCAGAGGACATAACTTCAACAAGGTAATTGACTCATTCCCCTCGAGTCTTCGTAGCTACGACGAAGAAGCGCTTAAAATTAAAGACAACGCGTCCATCGCTTTGCTTCGGATACGTCGCAGCGATCAGCTCGCGGTACCTGTGCTCGAACTCCGAGGCTGCAGTGGACGGATCACCCAGCGCCTCCATGAAGGGACGAAGCCCAGTAGAGCCCACGAAATCGGCGACTGGGTTGTCTCCCTCTAGCACTTGTGCATACACCGTCGCCCACATGTCCAGCTCTACGTCCTTGTCGACGCTCTTAAACAGCTCGTAGTAGAAGCCTGGATCACGTTCACATGTGACCCAACGCACATCAGCAACACTGTCCCAATGCCCCACTTGCTTCGCTGCTGCAGCGATCAGCTGGTGACTCGGTTGTAGACGTGTATCTGGGATCTGGAAAGCCAGAGTTCCTCTAGGCTTCAGGAGCGAAAGCAACCGAGGTAGGAGCTGTTTGTGGCGCTCCGAGCTCACCCAGTGGAGTGCAGCGTTGGAGAAAATGAGATCCACAAGCTTGTCAGGCTGGAAGCTTTCGAAGTCAGCCTCCACGTACGTGCACTGCTCGCTCTTCACACTGTCATTGGCTCTGTGCTCCTGCTGCGCACGCTCCAACATGGAAGCTGACGAGTCCACGAATGTTACGTGTGCCTTTGGCCACCGTTTACTGCAACCCACAGCATTTCGTCAATACTACAAAAAGAACAAGGCCAAAGTTCCTTGATGAGAGCACTTACAAGAAGGTAGGGGCCATATTCCCCGTGCCAGCACCCAGATCTATGATATTGACAACGTCATCGTCTTTCGAACTGGCTGATGGCAGCTCGGGGACGCGCTCCAGCAGTTCAAGCGCGGGGCGTAGTCGGACTCGCTCAAACCTTAGATACTTCAGTGGTTGCCACGTTTGAGCCGCACGCGCCATCGTCGCAGACAAAAAGAGTTTCGTCGACCTGGTCGGTCTCTTGGACGTGTGGGAATGATGTGTGCACCTCAAAGGAAAATGATCATCCACACAAAAATAAGAGAGTACGAACTTCGTACTCTCTTCAATACGAAGCAAGGTACTTCGCTGCGATGGTTCCATTACTTTTCTTTAAAGACGCGCTCTGCTTCAGTAAATACACAATTTCTACCAGCTTACTCGATCGTAAAACCGGTTACTTCCATTTGGATCACGAGGGATAACGCGATTCGCAAGTCCTTTATCGTGTCATACCGGGGCAAGTCGATGCTGCAATTAATACAAACACACATCAGTCAGCCGTACGAGTAACTAATAGAGATTGACACGAGGCTGACGTACCGATTGAAGCACGTGTGCGCTCGCGGATACAGACACTCGTCGGCACTGACGCACTGGATCGCGAACGGACAGATGCGTCCGTCATTCATAGTCAGCGCCTTGAAGCCTTGCACTGGCACGCGAGCCGAGCCAGTCGTGAACTGCAGCAAACGCGCCTTCTGCTCGTTCGAGAATTCACGTACGATATTCCAGAACCAGGCGATCGCTCGCTCGTCTCGCTCCCCCACATAAATAGTGTGAGTCTTCCAGTCCATCACGTCGATGTCGGGGATTCCACAAATCAAAAGTTCCAGCTCCTGATGGTCAAAGACCGAGATCAGCTCCTTGGGAATAATCGAGAATAGACCTTGCATCAGCGACCCAAGCTGCTGCGAGATGCTGGTTGCCACGATCCACTTAAAGCGCAGGGTAATATACTCCATCTTGTTGTCATCTGTGACGGGGATATTCGAGCCGTTTGGTACCAAGTCCACCACCTTCGATTTGTCCGACATTTGGTCAACATTCACCCTACATAACAACAAAACACACTGAGTATTGCACAAAATTAAACAAGAGATGAAATCGACGTACGTGAAGTCCAGAGCCAACGATTCGACGCCAGTGTTGTCTCTCAGCCACTTCAAGTTCTTGTACAAGTCGTCGTCCACGAATTCGAGGTCCGAAAACGTGATAGGAATCCCGAGAATATGTTTACACACTGGCAGCGCTAAGTGTGCGTCGATGAGAATACCTTCGAACAGAGCTCTTCCGATAAATCGACCGATCGCTTGGTAGTACTATGATAAAAAAGTAAGCAACACACCATCTACAAGAAAGACTTGCACAAGCGAGCAGCTTACCATCAGGTGGTCGACACTGGCTTCAGCAGATGCAGGGTTGATCATGAGGCCATCTCCGTTTCCGCATCTGTAGAACAGGCCAGTCGAGTCGTCGAAAACCTCCTTCGTCATCAGTGTAAACCACTCGCGTACAAGTCCACCAGCGTCCACACCTGGTTCGTTCGCGAACTTGATTCGCAGCGATTGATGAAGCTGATCTGGTGTCGCCCAAAGCAGCTGCTCGCACGAGTTGTGGAGCAGATTGTCCCGTTCAATTTCCAGCAGTAAGTGTCCGTATTCCCAGGGAACTTCCATCGCTGCTGTATGCTGGACAAACCACGCGTGTTTCTGCTGAAAAGGCAGCGATCCGACCTGTTGTAGTTCATCCTGGGAGATCTCCGAGCTGTCCGAGCCGCGCGTCGCCAGTGCTCCATCTGCTGTCTCAAGAGACAGTCTTCCCGTCGGGTTCTTGGGCGACACGACAATTTTAGACACGATTCCGACCGAGTTGACGCTCCCGTTCGAGATAATTGAGTCACGTAAGGACGTAGACGACTGGCTGCGTAGATTGTCGAGGTTGCGCAGACTTTTGAGCGCCTTGCGGTCCATATAGTGCTTCTTCCTGACCCAGATCAACTCTCCGTCGTCGTTGCGTTGACGAGACCATTCGTGTCGACGCCGTGCTGATTGTTGTCGTAGATTGAGCACACTGAGCTTCCGTTTGAAGAATTCCCTGTTAATTTTGGCCGTTGATGTGGACCTGATGGGCCGCGACGGGGTCGCTCTGTTGACTGCGCTGCGAGTGAGCGGGTTCTCCTTCTCCTCCATGTACAGAACGTACTTGGTACTGGACGAGGACGAGGACGGCGCGTTGCTATGCTCGCTGGCGGACTCGTCGACTGCTCTGGTTGTCTTCTCAATCAGCTTGAAGGAGCGGTCTGTACCACAGAGCATGCAGGTGTTGTGCGCGTCGTAGCTCTTGAAGGAGCAGACTTCGCACTCCCACAGATTGTTCATGTCTTGGTCGCTAGCGATCACGTCCTGTCGTAGCATAGTCTCGGGTAGTGCCTGTTGACGGAGGAAGTTGGCCTCCATCTTATGTTTAAAGAAAATGTTGTAGATAAGGCATGTGAGCATCATCGCGCCTATCACGAAGTAAAACATGAAGTTGTAGCTGTCCGAGGACTCTGCCAGGCGTCGGCTTTCATGCCCGACGAGTCGCTGCGCTTCGCTTCCTGTAATGCTCAGCAGCACTATTGTTGTCCTGGCCCCTGTATTAAACGTTACAGGGCCATCTCTCCGCCAGAACGCGCGCATACTTGGTCCTGAGCGGGGGAATCGAGGCTGTCGACTCACCACACTACGCCAAACACGCGACACGAACTCTGGACTGGTATTTCACGCGGAAGGCGACGGCGATTGCGGACACTGGGCCTGGTCGAGTCTTTCCCGTCACTGGAGCCGGTTTCCGACCTGCGCAATGGTCTCTTGTGCCGTAATGTTGCTCGAAGAGAAAAGTTGCGTGAACTCGGGCGTTGGTAATTTTTTAAATTTGACGAAAGATGGTGATATGAAAAGCTCGATTACTAACACATTATGGCGTTCCCTTGCACAGTACACCAACTTTCATCAGTTTTAGCCGTTACGTACCAACATTGCTCGGCGAATCATGAACCGGAGACCGGCGACGAGCTTCTCGCTGGGCGCGCTGGCCACGTCGGCAGCTCAAGTGCTGGCGCCCAACAGCTTGCAGTTCAATGAGCACGAGTTTCAACGGTAAATGTTGGTGTCCAGGTTATGAAGGGGGCTGCGAAACGAGGCTGATGCTGGACTCTCTACGTTGGTAGATCGCCCAAGGAGGCACAGGACGTAGCACGAGAAGCAGGAAAGCTAGTGAAGCCAGGTATTGATACGTCTCAGCTGCTGTGGAACAACGACCGCTAGTGGATTTTTAACTGATAGTAGCAAATGCAGGCGACTTAATCTTTATCACTACAAGCGGACTGGTTTACTCGGTGGGGAGATATTTAACCGAGAATGCCTACGATCATGTGGTGAGCTAAAAACGATGTTGATTTTGTTGGACAGCGATTTTTAATGCGTGAGGTGGGCGCTGTACATGTATAACAGGTGATTGTGCTGGATGAAAACACCGTGCTTCACGTGGGGATGCCATCTGTCAAGTTGATGCCGTTGGAGCGGCTGCTTTTACCTCAACGGCAGCCTGTGGTAATGCGCTTGAAAAAACAAAATTGTTTTATCTTCCCGTTTTCACCTACTGATGTATTTGTGACAGGTGCTGCGCGTCCCAATGTCGGAGTCGGAGCTGCAACTATTTCTTCGCAGCGCACGGCAGTTGATCGGATGCAACTATGATGTCGCGAGGTGAGTGCGGAAAGTCGAGCTTGGGCAACTCTATTAGTATCAACTTACTAACTCGAGTTTGATAATTGAGGGCGTACCAATTAATGTTGCGATTGGCTTTAAAGCGTGTGACCCGGTCTACACCGCTACCACGACTGCCCCTTGACGTCAAAAGCAACGCTTGGATCTGCAGCGATTCGATCATGTACGTATCAGTTACTGCAGCAAAATAAATCTTCTTTGCTGAATGAGTATGATATTTACTCGAAATGAATAGTGTGTTGCTAGCAGGCTGCTGCAAAGGATTCCGAGAGGCTTTGACCAAGGCGAGGCGGGAGACGGACCTAGGTGTGTGTTTGCTTTAAATACCGCCATTATTGGTTTTCTCATTCCTTGCTCCTGCATTTTGTAGACATCTTCACGATGGGCAGTGCGTCCATGACTGACTTCGAACGGATTCGGCGCATCGAGCCGGGCATTATTTCGCGTGTACCGTTGCCTGTTGTCAATTACACCCTCGCACCACATAAGCGCTCGTGGCGTGCATACGTTCCAGAGGTGGTGCAATTCGCACAAAGCGTCCAGGCCGGGACGTTGAAGTGGCCTCTGTTTGCGCCCGAGATATTCCCAAAGGTGCACGAGTTCGCTGCCAGTACCCCCCCGACGTCGTGGTCCATAAAGCGCAAGATCCAAGTACTGGGTTATGTGATGTTGTTCCTCCTAATGCTCCGACGTGGCCTAACTGTAAAGCGGGTGTTGCTGCGAGCTGTTGAAGTGCTTATGCTGCGGTATGTTGCGCAGCATGTTATGCTGCACCTACAGTCGTCCCCCGCTTTCGGCGCCGCAAGACTTTAGATCCCCTGTATTTGGACACAATAGATTGAGTGTTCACCCATTTTTGTCGAAAGTACACCTAGAATAATGGGCTCAGTCATTTCAACAAACGGACTATGGCTGCGGAGGCAGAAGCAGCGCAGGCTGCAGGTGCAATCCCCTCGGGTGGGTTGTGTCTGCTGGTGATCGACCAGCAGGTTGATTTTCATCCGGGTGGCTCACTCGCGATACCCACAGCCAATGAAGATGCGGCGCGTATCGCCGAATTTATTCACCGACACACGAGCAAGCTCCAGCAGCTCGTGCTGACTCTGGATTCGCACCAGCGCTACCATATTGCGCATGGGATCTTCTGGGAGAATGCAGAGGGCAAGTCGCCTGATCCATTTACGCTCATCACGGCTAAGGATGTCGCTGCCGATGTGTGGAGGCCGCGCGATCCAAGCTTGAAGCAGTACGTGTTGGCCTACACGACAGCGCTTGAGGCTAGCGGGAAGTTCACACTGTGCATCTGGCCCGAGCATTGCCTCATCGGATCACCTGGGCATAACATTGTACCGAATGTGCTTGCGGCGGCGATGGAATGGACCAAGACGTCACTCAAGCCAGTGCAGTACGTTATGAAGGGCAGCAACTCGTTCACGGAGCACTACTCGGCGCTCAAGGCCGAGTTCGAGCTGCCTTACGATCCCACGACAAGGTACAGTGTCCTCAAAATCTTTACAAAAAGAATTATGCGGATTGTTCGGAGCTTACATGTTGCTGTGGCTGCGTATACCGGTACTGTTGTTTTGCCTCTGTAGTTTGAATCAGACGCTGGTAGACAGTCTCAAGCTTGCCGACAAGGTGGTTGTCTGTGGCGAAGCCATCTCGCACTGTGTGAACTACACGGTGCGAGATTTGGTGGATGCGTGGCCCACGGAGCGGCTTCACGACTTGGTGATCCTGACTGACTGTGCGTCCCCCGTCCCGGGCTTTGAAGAGGCTGGCGAGGTACAGTACCATTAGCACTGTACCATTAGCGCCTTATTCTTGCGGCTATGTTGTCTCCGGCGCTGACTTACTGTACCATTAGCGCCTTATTCTTGCGGCTTTGTTGTCTCCGGCGCTGACTTCGACCATTGTTTATTTCCTCTGCGATGCAGGAGTTTCTGCGTGATATGGCTGCCAAGGGACTCACACTTACAATGTCGGACCAGTTCACCGCATAGATTCCGAGTTGCGGCTCAAGGGAAGTGAATTGGCCTGAACGCGTTGCGGCAGATCCTTGTGTCCTTCATTTCAATTTTTAGCAAGTGTACAGAGAAATCCTAACGTCAATGTTATCTGATATCGCTTGTCAAACTTAAATTTGCTTATCACGTCCGTTTCAGTCGGCATACGTGGCACAGGATCCCATCCTACACCTTTCAAACACGTTCGAAAAGAGCACATAAGCGCGCTTATACAGCTTCAACGACTGTTATTCTTACCACACCTTAGCATCAGGCTTCGGCTGTCACCCGAACGACGCATCCCATTAACTATATTTACTACTCCCACGATCATTGAAACGTACGAGACCAACACTGGAGTTTTGTGCCATTTGGCGTCCCATTGGCATGAAAGTGTATTTTGGTCAAAAAGGGCATCATCCTTCAGGGTACTTACTTTGACGCGGAGACAAAACACTAGTACCCATAGAAACGAATAAATGCGTTTATAAGCGCGCTTAAAATGAAAACCCGCCTAAGCCGCTTTGATTTGGGCTAAGATTTTTTTCGCCCCCTCAGGGAGTCGGCCACAGTCGTGAAACGGAGGAAGAAGCGAAAGGATCCGAAGTGCGATCAACGAGCGGCCTCCCCCCCCTCCGCCAGTCCGACAAGACACCAAGAGACACGAATAACAGAGGGCGCGAGTCATAGCAACAGACCCGAGGCAACATGGCGCAAGATCTCCCCATTACCTTCGGGGAAGTGCTCAACGTACGTCCCCAGTGCGGAATTCTGGGTTTATCCCTCTAATTTTAGATACAACTTCAAGATAGAGAGAGAAAACATCAGGATAAACAGGTAACTAATATCTCGATGCTGTATGTGTCTGCCTGCAGCTGAGCACCCTGGGTGTGAACCTGGACTATGTCAAGTTTGGCACGACGACAATGGAGTCGGACAAGTTCGTCTGCGTGTGCGAGCAAGTGAACGGCCAGGCCAGCGTGGTAATCGTGGATATGGCAGCAGGCAACACAGTGCAGCGTCGTCCCATTAACGCCGAGGCAGCGATTATGAACCCCGTGAGCAAGGTTATCGCTCTGCGGGCAGAGAACCAGCTGCAGATCTTCAACATGGAGCTGCGAGCCAAGATGAAGAGCCATCTCATGAACGAGGCCGTGGTCTTCTGGCGCTGGATTTCCGTCAACACCATCGCTTTAGTCACTGCTTCAGCGGTGTACCATTGGAGTATCGAAGGCGACTCGCCCCCAGCCAAGATCTTTGACCGCCATGCGAACTTGGGCGCTGGCACTCAAATTATTAGCTACGAAGCCTCAGCCGACAACCAGTGGATGTTGCTGGTCGGTATCTCGCAGGGAGAAGGCGGCCGTATCGCTGGTAACATGCAGCTGTACTCGATGGAAAAGAAGGTGAGTCAAGTGCTGCAGGGCCACGCCGGTGCCTTCGCCCAGATGAAGCCTCCTGGAAGAACAGATGACGCGCAGGTGCTCGTGTTCGCCGGTACCAAGGGCAGTGGAGAGCCCATGCAGCTCTTTATTATGGAAGTCGGACGTGACCGTGACGCCCCCGGCGGCGTCTTCCGTCTTCCTCCAGCTGCAATCCCATTTGCTGCCGATGCTCAGGCGGATTTCCCTGTGTCGATGCTGGTGAGTCCGAGCGACGACGTCGTGTACATGATCACAAAGATGGGATACCTCTTCCTGTTCGACGCACACACGGGCAAGCCTGTGTACCGTGCTCGTGTCTCTCAGGACACGACGTTCGTCACGTGTCTAGAGTCCAAATCCAAGGGCATGCTGGGTATTACGCGTCGTGGCCAGCTTCTGCATTTTGCAATCAACAAGACCAAGCTGGTGCCGTACGTGGTGAACACGCTGCGTGACTCGCAGCTGGCTCTGGCTTTGGCTACGCGTCTGGATTTACCAGGAGCTGAAGAACTGTATTTCACGGAGTTCAACCGTCTCGTTGGTGTCAACGACATTCAAGGAGCTGCTCGTCTGGCTGCTGCTTCTCCTCAGGGCGCTCTGCGTACGCCTCAGACGATCCAGAGGTTCCAGAACATGCCTGCGCAGCCTGGTCAGCCCCAGCCTATCCTGCAGTACTTCAGTGTTTTGCTCGAGAAGGGTACACTGAACAGGATGGAGTCAATTGAGTTGGCTCGTCCTGTACTGATGCAGGGTCGTGGCCAGCTGCTCCAAAAGTGGCTGTCAGAGGACAAACTCGAGTGTTCTGAGGAACTAGGAGACCTGGTGGCCCAGTCGGACACTACAATGGCTCTCTCGGTGTATCTGCGTGCTGAAGTCCCGGAGAAAGTAATTAACTGCTTCGTGCAACGCGGCGAGTTCGACAAGATTGTGGCGTACGCTGTCCAGACCAACTACCGCTGCGACTACACGTTCATGCTCCAGAACCTGGTGCGTGCTAACCCTCAGGGTGCTCTGGACTTTGCTCAGAAGCTGGCAGTCGCCGAGAACGGTCCTTTGGTGGACGTCAACGCCGTTGTCGACATCTTCATGCAGGTGAACCGCATCCAGGAGACCACTGCTTTCCTGTTGGAAGCTCTGAAGAACAACCGACCGGAGGAGGGATACTTGCAGACGCGTCTACTGGAGATTAACCTGCTCGGAGGCTCGCCCCAGGTGGCTGACGCTATTTTGTCCAACAACATGTTCACGCACTACGACAGACCGCGCATTGCTGCTCTTTGCGAGAAGGCTGGCTTGTTCCAACGTGCTCTGGAGCACTACACGGAGCTGGCGGACTTGAAGCGCGTGATTGTGAACACCCAGGCGATCAACCACGAGTTCATCGTGACGTTCTTTGGCACCCTGACCAGCGAGGTGTCGATGGAGCTGATCAACGCTCTGATGGCTCACAACATGCGTCAGAACCTGCAGATTGTGGTGCAGGTTGCTACCAAATACGCGGAGCAGCTGGGTGGCAAGGAACTGGTCGAGGTGTTCGAGAAGTTCAAGTCGTTCGACGGCCTGTACTTCTTCCTGGGCTCTATCGTGAATTTCTCGCAGGACCCGGACCTTCACTTCAAGTATATTGAGGCTGCCACGAAGATGGGACAGTTCAAGGAAGTGGAGCGTGTTTGCCGTGACTCTTCTGTGTACGACCCTGTGAAGGTGAAGGAGTTCCTGAAGGAGTCGAAGCTGCAAGACCCGCGTCCGCTTATCCACGTGTGTGATCGCTACGATTTCGTGGAGGAATTGACGCAGTATTTGTATTCGAACAACCTGATGAAGTACATCGACGTGTATGTGACCAAGGTGAGCCCTCAGAAGGCCCCCATTGTCATCGGTAAGCTACTGGACCTGGACTGCAACGAGGACTACATCAAGAACCTGCTGAACCAGGTTGCGCAGTGCTCCGTGGACGACCTGTGCGAGCAGGTTGAGAAGCGCAACCGTCTGCGTCTTCTGCAGCCGTGGCTCGAGACCCGTGTGGCTCAGGGCAACACGGAGACGGCCACGCACAATGCTATCGGTAAGATCTACATCACGCTGAACAAGGACCCGCAGCAGTTCCTGATCAACAACCAGTTCTACGACTCGGAGGTTGTGGGCAAGTTCTGCGAGAAACTGGACCCGGCGCTCGCGTACCTAGCTTACCGTCGTGCGGGAGGCGCATGCGATGACGACCTTATTCGTGTGACCACGGAGAACGGTTTGTTCAAGGATCTGGCTCGCTACTTGGTAGAGCGTCAGGACTTGGATCTGTGGGGTAAAGTGCTGGTGAAGCAGGAGGAAGGCGAGACGGAGTCTCCTAGTCGTCGTGCTCTGATTGACCAGGTTGTGCAGACTGCTCTTCCTGAGACGACGAACCCGGACGAAGTGTCGACCACTGTGCGTGCGTTCATGAACGCCGAGCTGCCGAACGAGCTCATTGAGCTGCTGGAACGCATCGTACTGCAAGGCACGGATTTCTCGACCAACAAGAACCTGCAGAACTTGTTGATTCTGACGGCTATAAAGGCTGGCAAGGAGAAGGTTATGGACTACGTGAACCGTCTGGACAACTTCGATGGCCCGGAGATCGCTCGCATTGCCGTGGGCGAGCAGTACCAGCTGTACGAGGAAGGTTTTGTCATCTACAAGAAGACGAACCACAACGTGGAAGCTATTGGCGTGCTGCTGGACTACATCAAGGATAACGAGCGTGCCTACGAGTTTGCTGACCGCTGCAACGAGCCTGAAGTGTGGTCTCGTCTCGCTAAGGCTCAGTTGGATCAGGGCAAGGTGCACGACTCGTTGTCGGCATTTATCAAGGCCAACGACGCCAGCTCGTACGTGGATGTCATTGCTGCGGCTGAGCGTATCGACAACTACAACGAGCTGATCCCGTACCTGAAGATGGCGCGCAACACCGTGAAGGAGCAGTACCTTGACACGTCGTTGATTTACGCGTACGCTAAGACGGAGAAGTACGGCGACCTTGAGGAGTTCATCTCTTCCCCCAACGTGGCGCAGATCCAGAACATTGGTGAGCGATGTTACG
The DNA here is from genome assembly GCF_000142945.1 of Phytophthora infestans T30-4. Classification (NCBI taxonomy): domain Eukaryota; phylum Oomycota; class Peronosporomycetes; order Peronosporales; family Peronosporaceae; genus Phytophthora; species Phytophthora infestans. Next base: position 5,622,300 of record NW_003303757.1, on the reverse strand, counting down.
ATGAAGGCATGTACAACGCGGCCAAGCTGTTGTTTCAGAATATTAACAACAACGCCAAGCTCGCTATTTGTTACGTGCGTCTGGGCAAGTTCCGTGAGGCTGTGGATGCTGCCACGAAGGCCAACTCTGTGGGCACGTGGAAGGAAGTCAACTACGCCTGTGTGGACGTGAACGAGTTCCGTCTTGCTGGCTTGTGTGGTCTGCACATTATCGTGCACCCGGACCACTTGGAGGAGCTGATCTTGCACTACGAGAAGCGCGGCCACTCGACTGAACTGCTTAAGTTGATGGAGCAGGGCCTTGGTCTTGAGGGCGCACACGCTGGCATCTTCACGGAGCTGGCTATCCTGTACTCCAAGTATTTGCCGTCCAAGCTGATGGAGCACATCAAAATCTTCCACTCGCGTATGAACGTGTCGAAGATCTTGCGTGCCTGTGAGAAGGGTCTGCACTGGGATCACGCCGTGTACCTGTACAAGGAAGACGGCCAGTTCGACAACGCTGTGCGAACGATGGTGGACCACCCGGTGGCGTTCTCGCACGATCTGTTCCTGGACTGCATCCAAAAGGTCCGTAACCAGGAGATCCACTACAAGGCGATCAACTTTTACTTGGAGCAGCACCCGCTTGAACTCGTGCGTCTTCTGCAAGTGCTGACTCCCAACTTGGACCACGCACGTGTTGTCCACCAGCTGCGTAAGTCGAAGAACTTGCCGCTTGTCGCTGAGTACCTGAAGGACGTGCAGAAGGAGAATCTGTCAGCTGTGAATGAGGCTCTGAACGAGATTCTGGTAGACGACGAGGACTACCAGGCACTGCGTGACTCTGTGGACGCGTACGAGAACTTCGACCAGATCTCGTTGGCTCAGAAGTTGGAGAAGCACGAGCTGCTGGAATTCCGTCGTATTGCTGCCTACTTGTACCGTAAGAACAAGCGTTACCCGCAGTCTGTGAAGCTCTCGAAGGCCGACAAGATGTACAAGGACTGTATCGACTGTGCCAGCGACTCGGACGACCCGGAACTGGCCGAAGATATCTTGCGATTCTTCGTGTCTGTGCACGACAAGGAGTGCTTCTGTGCTACATTGTTCACGTGCTACAAGCTGATTAAGCCGGATGTTGCGTTGGAGCTTGCTTGGCGTCATGGCTACGTTGACTTCGTCATGCCCTACATGATCCAGTTCGTTAAGAACATTGATGACAAGGTGAAGGTGTTGGACGAGCGTACGCAGACGCAACAGGAGACCGAGACGGACGCGCAAACGCTTGACCCGGCGTACGGTATGGGCGGCATGCAGCCGATGCTCGCCATCGCCCCCACGGCCTACAATGACCCGTCGGCACAGTACGGCATGGGCATGGCTCCCGGTATGAACATGGGCATGGGAATGCAGCCGAACATGGCGATGGGAGGTATGCAGCAGAACCCGTACGCTAGCAGCCAGAGCAGCATGGGCAGCAACCCGTACGGCAACAGTGGTTACCAGTATTAAGTGACTGTCAAAGAAGAAGAAGACAGGGATCAAGAGGAAGAAGAGAGCTGTTCTTAGTTTGCATACGTGACCTCGAGCGCGTCTAGAAACTGGTTGGTTAAGATTGATTGTCGCGTGCTTCAGGCTAAGACACTAGATATGTTTCCATTTTCGTTCTCTTCTTCTCTTTTTCATTTGATTGGCTATTACGTCATTTGATTAGCTGACGACCGCACGTTCTTGAAAGGTCATATTTTCAGATTTGAAAGGTCATGTTTCAGATACATGTATCCTCGGAAGATACGCCATCGAGCATTATCCAGCCATGTTGCGCTCCAGGTCTGCATCTATGAGCAAAAGCAGTGATGTCGACGATTTTGAAGACGCGCCAGTGGAGATCCTACCTCAAGAGATTCGTCTCGCCGAAGACGCAGGTACATGTAATAACTTATCTAATCTTAAATTGACTGCACCCAAATGCTAATTAATCATTTTAAAAGATGATACGCTGCCAAATACGTTGGTGATCACCGTGTTGCAAGCTCGTCACCTGCAGCCTTCTGCATTTCGAGACACTCTCAGCTGCTACGTCAAGTTGTCTTCGCTGGGTGTCGAGTACAAGACCAGCGTCATGACCAAGACTCGAGAACCTCGATGGCACGAAGTCTTCGCTTTCCGAGCTGTGGACTGGACCACAGGTGTTACGGTGTCTGTACGCGACCGACTGCCAATTAATATGCACTTTATCGGTCAGGTCGTGATCTCCTCGGCCGAGATCGCTAGTCTGCCGGGGATGACAACGCAGCGCTGGTTCCAGTTACGAGACAAGGGCGTTGCGGGGCAATTGACGGGGGCAGAACTGGAACTTAAGGTGGCGTTGGTGTACACGAAAGCTAACGACCAAGAGCTGTTCCAAGCAGGGTCAGCTGCTGCGGAGTTGGAGCATGGGGCGGTGGACGCGGGACTTGCGGATCTGCTTGTAGGACAGGAGGACGAGACGGAAGAAGAAGCTGATGCTCGGACGAGGGCTCTTGTGCGACGAGAAGAGCAGGAGCGAGAGGCTGCAGCTGTCATTGCGTCGTTGAAACAAGGGGATTACCAAGTGCAAGTGCATGTCATCGAAGCGAGGGATCTCAAAGGAGAGAATGTAAGTTTGACGTGCTGTCTTGAGTTCTCCAACGGAACTCTTAAGCTGATTCTTTTCTTACTACTGTAGTTGAGCGGGACTTCGGATCCGTACTGCCAAGTGGACATCATGGGTGTGTCGAAGAAGACGTCAACAAAATACGACACGCTCGGCTGTGTGTTTGATGAAGTTCTGTTCTTTAATTTCACGAATATTGGTCGTCACGAGCTACGAGAAGCGTCGATTAAGGTAAATTCTGCGTCTAAGGAGCCTAAAAAGCTGCACTATATCCTAAATTATTGCTTGTTCCTTGATCAGATCTCTGTTTACGACAAGGAAAGAGTGCTCCGAGACAACTTAATTGGCATCTACCAGCTCGACTGTCTCTCTGTATACACCCAAGTACGTCAAACCTTGCTTATATTTCTACTTTTTCGATGGTGACCTGACGTAGTTGTACCTTTTATCTAGCCTCATCATGAACTGTATCGTCAATGGATCGCTGTTCATGACAATTTGAGCGCGAAAGATCGAGGAATCCAGGGATTTCTCTTGGTTAGTGTGGTGCTTCTGGGGCCTGGTGATGCACTGCGAGTACATGACCGTGAAGCCGAAGTCGAGCAGGAGCTTGCCGAGACAACCGGTGAAAAACTACCAGAAGATAGGGACCAACCGACGACGATCACTCCACTTGTTCTGGTTCCTCCTGCTATCGAGCTCAAGCTGCAGTTTCTTGTTGTAAGAGTGCTACGAGCTGAGCACCTACCTGCCATGGATACGGGAGGGCTGTTGATTGGAGCTCAGGGCATCGACGCGTTCGTAAAAGTTGTATTTGCGGCCAACGCGCCGTGTAAGACCTCGGTTGTGACCGTCAAAGGACGTGGGAACCTGGCCCCCGATTTCTACGAGGAGCTCTGGCTGCCTGTACGAATCCCTACGTTCTCAAGACACATTGGCATCTCGATATGGGATCGAGACCTCACATCTCCAAACGAACTGGTTGGAGTGGCTTCACAAGATTTCTTACAAGTTCCAGCGGAGATAATGGCGAATCTAACTAGCTTAAAATCCCCCGACAGTCCACGGAAAACAAAATTCATGTTTGGAAACAGCGACGACGAATATTTTGAAGAAGAGTTGAGTGAGACTACAACTCTTGAGAAGATGGAACTTGAGGAAGAACAGCAACGACTTCAAGCGGCTGCACCTCGTTGGTACAATCTCTATGGCCCTCCATTGCGAGGGACAAATCCAAAGCGCAAGCAGCTAGTTTCTCGGCATGCCGAGCTTGGCTCGACGTATCGTGGTCGCGTTCTATTATCCACAGTTCGCGTGGAGTCTCCTAGACCAGAAGATGGCGAGAAAATGCACACTAAACCAATGTCTGCAGAAGAGCGTGAACGGTTGGAGCGTAGCATACCCAAGACAGTCAAGTACACGCTTCGAGGAGCTTTGTACTGTGGCGTCGAGCTGCCGAGAAGCTCATCAAGTGCATTGATGGGAGGCGCTTCCCACGTTCGTGTGACGCTTTCACTAGGTCCTTACACCAACACGTTTGAAAGCCAAGAGGTTGCGAAGGACGGAACTGCCACGTTCGAGCAGTGTGCGGAGCATGGATCTGCGCTGGAATTACCGGCCGATCTGACCCAAATTCCAGACATTATCGTCACTCTAAGTCGCTCTGTGGGGGTTGCAAGTCGGAAGGAGGAGTTCGTGAGTGTAAGCTTTGCACGCATCCGCGCTGAGAAGTTATTTGCAAGTGGCTTTACAGGGAAATGTCAGTGGGTTGTTCTACGAGAAGAGATCGCTCGTCGCCAAACAAGACACGCGCTTGAGCGGACACAGAATCCAGGAGTTCTTTTGCTTCGTTTAGGCTTTGGTCGAGTGGAAATGGCTACGAAACATCCTTGGGCTACCGACGGTGACAGTACCGAGTTTTTCGCTCCGTTTCGATTCCCCCGAGTGCATCGGGAGATTTGCGTGCACATTTTCCAGGCTCGTGGGCTCGAGTCCCCGGCTCATGTGGCACGTGTGCCTAGTCCTGGAGTAATTGTTCGCTGTTGTGGCCAGCAGAAACGAACAAAAGCGTGTCAAAACACTCCAGCCCCTCTTTTCTACGAGTCTCTAGTATTCCTTGCGAGTGTTCCGGCTTCTGACGTGGTGTACACACCCGAGATCGTCGTACAAGTACAAGACACGAATGGAAATGCAGCTGGGGTTCTGGGAGAATTGCGGCTGTCTTTAGCTTCAGCTGTGCGATCTGTAGCCACCGCTGGATCGCCGAAACCGCGTTGGTATGAGCTGAAAAAGCCTCGAAGTCGATCCTCCACTTCTGTGAGTCTGTTACTGGCAGAACAAGCTGGAGGATCCGCAGGTCAACTACTGGTTGCGATCCAGTACATCGACCACACGGGGTCAGATCCGCCTGGAATTCTTCGCTCGCCAGCCGCAATCACACCGAAATTTGTGGAAGCGAACCTGGATATTGTTGCGCTCGGTGTCCGACATCTCAAGGCTCTCAACACTTTAGGAGTTCGACGACCTCACGTCGAGTTCGAACTCGTGGGAGGGTATTTTGTTGATGGTTCCAGTGTGAAGCGTACTCAGTCTGCGACGGGATCTAGCAGCAAGAATGCAAACTTCTTGGATCGTATCGTTGCGCATGTGAAGCTTCCAGTTGACACGCTTTACGCCCCTCAACTGCAAATCCGGGTGTGTGACACAACACTCGGAGGTCTACGTAAGACAACGTTGGCCTCCTGTATCGTAGATCTAGCGGACAAACTCCCATGGAGTCCAACGTATCGTGTCGAGATTGCGGAGGGCTCTGGGTCTCCGTTCAGAAGTCCATCCAAACGCAAACAGAGAGAGAAGGACGTGAAATCTGGAGCAGAAAACGAAGAAAGCGAGACGGAGTTTCTGTTCGATGAAGGTCAACCCGAAGAGGAGACGGAATATCCCTTGGATGATGGCACTGGCGTTGGGGATCTCGTTCTTCCTTCGGTGTTACAATCTCACGCACGAGTCAGTAGCATTTACACACTGGAAGATACCGATCCCGCCTTGATCGAACAACGCCGTCGAGAGGAAGAACGACGCTACAATGCTAGTAAAGCAGCATTACTACTCTCACATCGACCATCCAATGACCGACGAGGATCTGTTCTTGGCTCACCGAGGAGTAGCAGTCGTGACCAAGAGCAGCACCGCGCTCCTTATCTTCCAGGTCGAGATTGGTGGATTTCCCAGTATGGAGGTGAGGAGCTCGAGAAGTATTTTTCCAGCCCAGCTCTTGAAACCTATCAGCTCCACCGACCCGTACTGTCACGTCCATCGCTGTTAAGTTTCGAGCGAGTAAAAGTGCAACTTCGAGCAGGAGTCTTTAAAGGACGAATCACAGTCATGGAACGGAGAGCTAAGAGCGAATCTCGTTCACAAGAAGAAGAGCGAGCAAAGCAAGAACATCTCGAGCTCCAACGACTTCAGGACGGACCTCAACGCGTCGTCGTTCGCGTTTACGTGCTTCGAGGACAGAACTTGCAGGCCAAGAACGCCAATGGCTATTCCGACCCATATCTCCGCTTAAAGCTGGGTAGTAACCGGATCAACGATCGCTCGAACGCTTGTATCAACACGTTAAAGCCAGAGTTCTTCCGCATGTTTGAAGTGGAGACGACTTTACCCGGAGCCTCTCAGCTTGACATCAACGTTTGGGATCGAGGTCTGGTCTCGGATCAGCTGATCGGGTCTACCACGATTGATCTGGAGGAACGTTGGTTCCATCGTGAGTGGCAGGAGATCGGAGCAGCGAACGCGTCGGAGAAGCGACTGAAGCCCATAGAGTATCGACATCTGTACGTCCCACAGAATCGCACCACATCTCAAGGTTTCTTGCAGCTCTGGGTGGATATCCTGGCGACTCAAGAAGCCGCTCGCATCGACCCTGTCGACATCTCCCTGCCAGCTCCAAAGACATTTGAGGTGCGTGTGGTTGTCTGGCGAGCGGAGAATGTACAGGACCAAAGTCAAAGCGAGATAAACGACTACTTCGTCAAAGCGTGGATGGAAAGCTGGGGTGTTTCCGGTAGTAGTCGAGCCGAAAGCACCGACACGCATTGGCGATGCTCGAATGGGAAACCGTGTTGGAATTGGCGTTTAGTCATGAAGACCGAGTTTCCTCCTCGGTCACCAGAGCTCGCGCGTCTTCATGTTCAGCTATGGGACAAGGACGTTCTCAAGTGGAACGATGTGTTAGGAGAGGCCCAGTTGGATCTGTACAAATGGCTGCGTCGAGCGTACGAGACGAATCGCTCGGTGGCTCCGTTTCTTGAGCTCAAACGTCTAGCACGACAGTCAATTATACCTGGAGAGATACCCGACACCTCAAGAGATGCCACGGAAGGTGGAAATACCAGTGAAAGCTTTGATAGCAGTGAAGACGAGAAAGATGTTGCTGTCACGCTATCACCTCGTGAAGACAATGCCTTACTAGGTGAGAAGCCGAAGAAACAATCTCGAAAACGTATTCAGAAGCGTCGAGAACCGACGTTGGCGGAGCGTAAGCAGCAGAAAGATGAGGCTGACGCGGAAGCTGCACTCAATGGGTTGCTGGATTTCATGGGTCTTGGTCGCCTTCCAGACGATGCCGAGTGGATTCCAATCTACTTTACGGACCGTGAAGCTGCGGTGTCTATGGAGATGGGGCGTATTGGAATCTCGGTGCTAATTGTTCCAGAGGAGGAAGCCCTGGCGTCTCCAGTGGGGAAGGGTCAGAACGCCCCAAATCTTAACCCGTATCTGCCTCCACCTGTGGGACGGATGCGGTTTACGGCTAACCCGATTGCTATGCTTAAGGTGCTGGTCGGACCGAGAATGTGCATCCGTCTGTCAGTCATGTGCTGCTGTGTCGGGTGTATGTTGTTCATCTCAGTGTTCGGAGCGACAGTCATGAGCACACTCACCTACCTTCAAGCTATGGAAGCAAGGCATTCGCAGGATAAAACAGTATAATGAAACGGTATACTGTGTGGTACAGCATAACGTTGATGTTTTCAGGCAACTTAAGCAACAAGCGCAAATTAATTTTTGAAACATCTAAAATTGAAATTCTTATTGTCATGGATGTGGCATTGGCATCGCTGGACCGAGGCGTGCGCGGGATCTTCACGGAGCCTGGCACCGCATTGTGCGCATCTTCCTCACATATTATGTGCGAGTGCATGCTGCAGCAAGCAGCACCGCTCGATTGGCGTTATTTAGCGCGCTTTCCGGTACTAAAGCGCCACGTATTGGCCGAATTCAGGTCCATTGCCTTAGAAATGGCCAAAACGCCGCAAACACCTCGCAAACGGAAGAAACGGAGCATTGCGCAACAAAGTGGCGACGTTCAAGAGTACAAAACACTTTGTCTCGCTTCGCTATGTCAAAAATTGGCTCAATGCGAGCTGTTGAAAGTCGGAGAGGCGGAATTCATGGAAAATGTCGTGAAACTCGAGTCTCTCGACGTTCTACGGCGTGTTATCGCTGGCAGACTGCTGCCTTTGAGGATACGAATGCTGCTACTGGGTTTCGCATTACAAGAACAAGGAGCGAAGTGTCTGGAGACGAAGGTACAGAGCTGGATCCAGCAGGTCTGTGAGAAGATACTCGAAGAGGTTCTAGAGGCCACAGCAACGGGTGGATCCAGTGAGCCGCCGAAAAAACGAGCAAGGACGAGATCAGACGATAAAAAGGCTGAGACACCAGACGAGATGGACAAGAGCTGTGAGTTTTGTCGAGGTGGAGCTGGTTCTGAGGCCTTCAGGTCAAAAAATGGAGGATGGGAGTTTCTTGTGCAGTGCACGCAGCAGACTGCGAGGATATTGGAGAAAAATGGGGCTAGATATGCAAGTAATAAGGCGATGGCTGCATTGTCGGCTTTTTGGGATTCGTTGCCTGTTGCTGGATTGACGAAGAGTATGAAGAGTGGGAAGAGGAGGAAGAGATCCCTCATTTCGGTGAAACATGCAGGTGCTAAGTCATCGATGTCGATTGCAACCTATGAGCGTATATGTCGAGATTTCGGGAACTTGGAGGATCAGAATGAAGTTTATTGGAAGATGTGGACGAGTGTCTGGGAGCGAGAGCTCAAGGATGTTGTGCAAAACCAACAACTCACGTTGGCCGACGCTGTTCGTCACTGTTCGAAAGCAGACGCGTTTGCTAGTGTTGTGCTGCCTGGTCTGAATGAAGGGATCTCTCATCTACCGGGTTTTCGCATTGTCGTGGAGATAATTCGCTCGTTAGTCGCTGATACGTCTGATATTTTCACTTCGTTTGCACATGTTTGGAATAGCGTGGGAGATGATAGTGACGCACTCTCTCAATTTACGGCGCTAAGACGCACTGGAGCAGCGTCATCAAAGCGGATTCTCCGATCATATTTAAGTGAACTATTACACGCTCCGAAGGCCCGACACGAACTCGGGTCATCCTCGCCACTGGAACTGCTGTTCATCCTGTGCAGGATTTTCGCTGGACCTGGTAATAACCAACAGCAAGGTGGCGATTTCACGAAGCATTGGGATGCTCTGATGTCTCAGCTTAGCAGTGAAACCTCAGTGAGCGATTCAACTCAGGAAGGAATCAACTGGTGTCTCTTTCTCGAGAAGTGTGTGCTTGATATCGATTCCAGCGGTTCCATGGTAGTGCGTGGACGTGACGCCTTCTTGAAAGCGTTCAGGAGCTATTGTCGTGTTATCATGCACGGAGTTATTGCAACTGGAGGCAGAAGTATATCGAGTTATGGCGCTATACAGCGACAGCTTATTCGTGATGATAGTAGCCGTGCTGCAGTTCGTCAAACACTCGCTCGGATGATGACAATGCTTGGAGAAGACTGGGTTTCCAGCCTTATCGCACAGCTGCTTAGATCGAGTACAAATTTACGCTCAAAAGACGAGTTTTGTCAACGAGGCACGAGGAATCTGCTGTTTCCTGCGCTGGTCTCTGGCATGAAGTCCACGGGCAAATCAAATCCAAAAAGACGAAAGACTGGACAGCAGCTATTCACCGGTATTGTCCATGCTGTCAACGCCATCTTAAAAGAAAGCGAGCCAACGTCTTCGTATCTTGCACCCTTGATGCGGTTTTGTGAGGCTTGGGACGCGTACCAACGTACTCACACAAAAGAACCGCCCACTAGAGCTAATAGATGGGGCTTTAAAGCCATGATTGAGCTGGAAATGCTCCCGGAACTTGTTGAATGCTTCGAGAGAACGGAAATATTGCATCAAGAGAGCAGTGAAGTGCTGGAATATGCAGCAGACGTGCTACAGAGCGCCCCAAACTGTCCGGCGACACTGGAAGCGAGACTTTTCAAAGTGCTTTCCACCGTTAAAGCTGGCGTGGAGCACGTCAGCGAGGGTCCAACGGTAGCGTCTATTACTGAGCTTGTATCGCATTCCAGTGAGGTGCTCCAGCGTCTTCTCCGTGCGGTAAAATTTGCTGACTTAGCTCAGACGCGTGCGTTGATGGGCCGCATGAAAGATTCGATTGGGACAATGATCGAGTTAAGGCAGCAACTGGAGCGATGGTTCTCGTTCGTTGAGAGTTACGGTGCATCTTTCGCTTGCAAGGAATCGCGGATGGAGCTGTCGTTGCTGTGCACACGGCTGATTCGATGGTTCCCGAACGAGTTCGATAGCATGCGCTTTCTGCTCATGACGCCACTCGATTCGCACTTTGTTTATGCGTTGAAAGCGTTTGTGAAGGAAGCTGGAAGACCGACCAACAGGCAGCGTGGGGCTTTTCTAGACCCTACTGCCAGATCAGCGTTGCCATCAGCTGTTCGAGTGGAGATGGCGCTGCATTCATATCTATCGGCTGCAGCCTTCCCGGACCTCGAGACTCTGACAACGTTGCTGGTCAAAGCGACGATCAAGTGTCGCTCTCCAGACGCGTTTGAACACCTCCTGAAGATCGCTCAGAAGAATGGCAGGGTGCTGCTACCAGAAGCAGCAGTGGCGACTCTGAGCTCACCACTGAGGGGGTTAGAGTTCTCGGGTTCTGCTCTAAATCAGCAAGATGAAGACGTGGACGATAACCAACTCAAGACTCATGCCAGACACGCCAAAGCTCTGATTTATCAGGAGAATACGCTGAAGCTTCTGGCAGATTCTACCTCTATCTTTGAAGGAGGAATTTCATGGTCGGAGCTGCTGTTTGACGAGAGCTCTGCGACGACATGGCTGCCTCATTTCTTCGAGTATATCTTGAAGACTGAGTTCTGTGAAGGCACTCTACGCGCTGACCTGTTGGTAACGAAGTTGGAGGACATCCTGCGTGCTGGCATAGGTGAGAGAGTGCTCCGGGAGGCATTCTGGCTGGGTGCGTTGCTCAACACAGCGCTAGTTGCGTGCTCGAGTCGAAGTGCTGGCGCTTATGCGGACGTGGACGGAGAGATGCTCGACAGGTTGCGATGGATGTCTACAAACGTGCTGCAATTACTTTCCATCGCTTCTAGTAGAGAAATCAGCAGTGGTACTCACACCACTGACACGGACTTGCTAGGTGTGTTAAACTGGACAAAGTGTACAAGGTTGCGTATTAAAGAGAGCGGTGCGTCCTGGACGCGTGAACGTACAATCAATAAGAGAACGTCCGAAGCAGTGCGCGTGCGTGTGTCTGAGATTTGGAACGCTGAAGTGGAAGCTTCGCAAGCTGTGACGCTACCTCCAGTCCAGCTCTTTATGCCGTTCGTGCGCTGGTTGTCAGGGGCTCTGGTCTACTCGCAGTCGTTCTTGGAGGAGCCCTCTGCAGCTATGAGACGTTGGGAGCGCACATTCACCAGCTACGTGACCGATCTGTACTTGCATGTAGAATTCCAAGGCGACGCATACGGCCTCCTTAAGGCGTGGCTAACTACGTGGGTCACATCCAACATTGCTCGAGGGCAAGACGAACTGCAGCTCATAGCTCTGTTGCCCTCACAAGTGGCTTTGTTCCGTCGTCTGGCGTTGAATCCTAATCGCGGCACATCGCCTCAAGCCTCGACGTCGATTTGGCAAGTAGTTATCGTCGCCGTTAACGTCGCCTTGGACAACCACTCAGATGACAACCTGGTGAGGTTTGAGCAAGCCACAGAGCTAATCGCCAGTACGCTGACTACACTGGAGCTCGTTGAGCTGTCTACAACGTCGGATTTCGTGCGCTTCAGTGGCATACAAGACATGGAGCCGTTCTTCGAAGAGCTCGAGAGGTTCCTATCACGACCCCAGCTCCGCTCCTGCAGTGCTGATCACGTGTGCTGCTTGCTACAATATCCACTGGAGCTGCTTGTTTGCTGGTACGCCTGCAAGATCCTAGCAGATTTTAAAGAGGAGTCTCGACTGTTTCTCCAACGTGTCACGAAGGTACTGGGCGGAAGCGATGACTCTGCAGCGAGTGAAGACTGCGGCGCTTTGTTTGCACTGGACGCAACGGAAGTGGATGCGTTTATTCAGTACTGGTCCGATGAGATGCTGCTCAAATACGACTACATCGACCGAGATCGCTGCGTCGACGTTCTAAAAACCATCCAAAAGTCACTAACAAGACAGCATTAATCGAAGCGACAACAACACCTTCAGTTTTTTATATACTGGCTGCACACGTCGATATTCGTCTACTGTTGTTGTTCTAGTTGCATCTCCCTCCGCTTGATCCTGTCTCGCTTGATGTCGTTGATCACACCTTGGCGCATCACCTAGCAGCAGGTTTAAGTCAATCAATAGAGAACTGAGCTGGCTGAATTGACACGCACCTTCTTCTCGGCGATCTGCTGGTGGTGTGCGTAGTACACAGCATAGGCTGCGCCCGCGCACAGGCCGCTGAGTACCAGCACCGGCGCCTTATCCTTGAGCACTCGGATGAGTGTCATGGTCTTCGGATTGAGTAATGAGCGGCGAGGACGATGAAACGTTAAGTACGATTGCGGCAGACGCATGATTACTACTTTGTTCTTATGACGAATCTATTGATAGCATACGAAACGATGCGAAGAAGTCGAGGGGTATTTTGCTGCAGTGCGAAGGCTCAGAGTCATGTACATTGGGCCATGGCAGGAGTATCGCCTGGCCAAGATCCAGGACGATGCGATTCAGAGACTGCGTCAGGAATGGGAGGCCACGCTGAGTGGCCAACTAGCTCCAGGAGACGATGATAGGATTCGAGAGCTCATGCAGCCGTTGGTGGCGAAGCTTCCTTCGATGCTGCTTGCTGCAAAGTCGAGAACGAGTGGATCGAGCACAGGGTCGAGGAATGGACGTTTGACGCGATCAAACAGCAGCGTGAGCTCAGAAGCTAGCACCCGATACTCCAGTCGACCGGAGTCTGCACGATCAAGTGTGTCTAATGCATCAACGAGGTCAGTAACAAGTCACAGGAGTGGGAGGGAGACTGGTGTTGTGCAGCGACGAACAAAGACAAGAGAGAACAACCAGGAGACGCACGATCCAAGCTCATCTAGGGCTCCTTTCAAGCCCCCGAGGCCGAAGAAAGGCAAGAAACTCACGGCGTTGGAGCAGGTGCAGAAACGAAAGAAAATGTTCGCGACGTGGATCAAAGAAGCTGGTAACAATGACGCAACAGGACAAGCTGCACCGGAAGCTGAACCGCAGACGAAGAAGGTCGACAAAGCCAGCGTCGGATTGCCACCCATACATTCTGCAGCTCCAGCCAGTGCTGCGACCTTGCTCGGTGACAGTTCCAGCTCCAAGGCCTCGCTTCCTTTAAAACTGCCACCTCTGAGCACGTTAAGCATATCGACAGACGAGGTTCCAGAAGAAGATCCCTCAAATCAAGCTCCTATCGTGTCTCCTACGATCTCCGCTCCGTCAAATGCTGCTGACATCGATCTAGACGAGTCCGTGGACGAAGAAGAGCTCAACAAACTGCTGAATTGGACCGACACTCTTCTGTCTCCGCACGCCTTAGACTCGCTGTGCGATTTTGACTCCTGAGCTTGTGGCCAAACTCTTCCGTGTCTCCCGTTTTCAGTGTTCATAGCCGTCTATAAATTAAATGATTCACTCGCGTCTTCCTCCTACACAGCTATCATTCCAGCCACAGCTCGGTAAATCCTTGTCACTCACAAGGCCGAAGCTGCTTCGGCGGCCGAGGACTCGACGAATTCTGCTCTCCGCCTCCTCTTTTGCCAGAAACCTTCAGCAACACAAAGTAATGTCAATAAATAAAAAGAATTCTACTGCATTATGCGTCGCCTACTTTGCGGTCTGCAGCTTGGTATTGCTCCCTCATGACACTGTGCGTAGATGTCACAATTATCACTATAGATTTTAGTGTTAGTTTCAGCTCAAATTTTCATAAATCAACGTCGTCCAAACCTTGGTTTGGAGGTGGCATAGTGTCATGTGTAGCATAATAAGCTTTAGGAGTCATGATCTGCCGTTCACAAAGAAAATCATCACACCGATATTATCACGTGACTGTTTTAGGTCCACAAAGGCAGTCAAAGACTTGTTACCATCTTGATTCCTGGCTCTTGTGGGAGTCTAGAAAAGTTGGCGGCGGAGCTGGTGGGCCACGCAGCTATTGCGTTCATTGCGGGGGCTTTCTCTTCCAGTTTATCGTGCCTGAAACTCGCTGGCCACCGCTTCTCGTTGGTGAACGCCATCGCGTGGGACGTCTCAGAAAGTGTGGGATCAAAGTCGCACATAACACGTAGATATCCTTAGCCATATCGAATTTCAACAATCATCCTTTAAAATTGATTAAAATGTTAGGATAAATGCTGTAAGATACAAGTGTGTCCTTCATAATCACAGCGTCTTCATCATCGTCGCTCTTCATGCCGCTGGTCGCCAAGTCCCTGCAGCTCGTACTGCCCTGCGCGCTAGCGCGTTATCTCCCCGTGCTACTGTACGCAATAGACAATAATTGCCGTATTGTCGTGACTAATAGTACTAAGTCGATGCTGAAACTGGAATTGTAGGTACGACCAGCACCTGGAAGATGCCGTTTTGAGCGGCCTTGTGCCTGTAGTGGCCGCCATCGTCGGGCTGTTATTCGTCTTGAACCTGGTGATTCTCCGTTCTCCGGACCAACCACCCGCCAATCAAATTCTTGGAGGAATTTTGGGTCTCGTAGTGGGATCATTGGTGTTTCATGTGGCTGTGGTTCTGTTCGGAGCTCCTGTGATCGAGTACGTGTCTTTAGTCTTCATACTATAGCTAAAAAAACATTTTTACACTTATCTTTTTTGTGTTGTTAGCTTGTGGATACAGACGCTGTTGTTGGCTGTATTGCTCTCGAGCTGTGTGACGATGCCATTAGCGCTGCATTTGGGGTGTGCACCCCGCAAGTGGCTTGATCTGCTTCTGGCGCTCAGGTACGTTGAGGTTTGTGAGAGATTATTCTCTGTTACTGACTGTGTGGTATGCAGTGTCAGCAACTCGCAGGAGCTGTATGTCGTGTGCTCGTCCATTGGTGCCATGCTTGGAGCCTACGTTGGCGCTCTCCCCATTCCTCTCGACTGGGATCGACCGTGGCAGGTACGATGAACCAAACTCTAGAGATGTTTCTCGTATACCCAGCTAACTTTATTGGTACATTGTTGTAGCAATGGCCACTGACTTGTGTGTACGGCACGCTGATCGGTCATGCTGCTGGAATTTTCGTCAGTATCACTATCAACGCCACTTCGCAGTCTTCTACTGCCAAGTCGACGAAGAAAGACTAAACGAACACCTTTAGAAACCCCATTTACAATCGCTGCATTCATGTTTTCGACGCTACTAGGAGAGTCGTTCGGAACGCTGCGCTCCTGAGATAAACTCCAAGTTTACTCTTCGCGATTTCACTCGGATCATCGAAGAGTTGTTGCAGGATCTGTCTCCTCTGTCGGGCATCGGCAAAGACGAGGAAATCCAGAACCGTATTCACTGCCGCTTCCTTTAACCCAGGTCGTACAACACGCAGACACTGGACGTAGTGACGCATGACATCATCGACACAGACCGAGTCATACTTCATAAGATTCAGCAACGTCTGGCATAATGTAGCCATGACGGCTTTGGTCACCGTCTCCGTCGCCAGAAGTGAAGCCACAGGAGCAGCGCAACGTCGCAGTAATGCCACCACAGACGCGCCCTGGTCCGTCTTCGCGCACAAGGAATCGATCGCTTGAAGTCCTTGTGTAACAGCACTCATATCCGTCCGCTCCGTCAATGGTTTACCTGTAGTAGACGCAAGTTCTTGGCTCTCAATGCGACTTAACAACTGCTCGACTTGTTGTTGCTGACTCGAAGCTCCGTGGTGCTTACGGCCTGTTCGAATGGACTCCAGAGTCGTACGCAAGCTCCATTCGTTATGACGCTGAGCCATGACTTCCCCAAACGCCACAGACTCTGGTTGCGACTCGTACATACTTTCCAGCAGAATAACACGTGGGGCTGAGAAGACCAGCTCACTGGCGAAGTCAAAGTCAGCTTCCAACGCGTCGTAGAAGAATTCCCAGGTGTGAGAGACGAGCTGGTGGAACTCGACGGCATGGTGGTCGGCTATGACACGCAGGATCTCGAACAAGAAATGGCAGAATGGCTCCAATACGCTTGGTCTGTGACGCATGTGTGGCCGCATGATCTGCATAGCACTGAGAATCTAACAACAACAAGCGAGTTAGCTGCTATCGAAGCTGGCTGCATCCTCGAAGACAAGCGTACATTTTGAAAGAACGTCGTGTTGAGATAGAGTTGGGACAGCGAGACCGTCCCAAAGTGCTGCATGAGCTGTCGAGGGAAGCGTGAGAGCACCAGCATAGGATGACATCGAGTCAGCTCTCGGAATCGCTCCACCACTTCACTGCCGTCCCGTGTCAGATCGCGCAGAATATCGTCCACTTGGGACAGCAGATTGCGATCCCGAATGGCCAGCTGGTGCTGATCCCCATGAAGATCGAAGTTTACAAGCGACTCCCAGTTTGGATTCAGCGTGTCGAGTAATCCAGCCACGACCTTGGGGTTCTGGAAGTACAAGGCCTGCATTTGCATCCGAACAAAGTGATTAGTAAGAAACACATACCAGTTACTTACATTGCACTGTTCATACCCCGATGAGTTCACGTTTCACATCTCCATGGATCGCCACGACGTCGCCAAGGTTTCCTAGATGTGGGTCCGCAGTCATGATCGGGTCCAGCAGGTTGAGCATCGTCGTGTCATCAGCTTGATCGTGCGCTATACTCGTCAATAGGTCAGTAGCACAAGACCCAGTCGACTTTTCCGCGCTAATCCCTTGAGTCCGCTTGAGTACTTCCACTTCCTTAACTAGGACCACAAGACTATGCAGTGCCATCGCATCCAGACGAAGAGAAACATTCTTGGCTTTCCATCGTGCAACGCTGCGCTCGATAAACTTAACCACCAGCTCCAGCACCGTGTAGACATCTAGCGCTATCGTTCGATCATCAAGAAGGAAAAGACCTTCAGTACTGGAGGCTTGCACTAGGTGGCGAACGAAGCTGACACAAGCCGAGTAAGACCCAGCGAAGCCTTCGCCCAGGTTCTCCAAAGCACGACGTACAAATCCGCTGCATTCCTTGCGGTGAGTAGCACTAGAGCAGGTTGGCAGGTGGCTCACGACTAGAAGCAATGCCTTGGCCAGCTCAGCAGCAGCAGCAGCGGAGGTGCAACATGACCTTGCAAAGTGCAGTAACGACATGTGTAGTGTCCACAGGTCAGCAGGAGAATGCGAAGAAGAGTCCCCACTGTTCGGACACGACCTATCAACTGCTTGACTGGCGGCATAGACAAAGTCTTCAGGGGCGATCACATTAGGCAACGATCCAGTGCTCGAGCTTCGCTTCAGCTCCTTCACTACATCGTCCAACAACGGAATAGTTGCAGTCCCATCATCTTTCACTTGCGAGGTACCAGCGTAGACGTCTTTGAATACCTCCAAATCCGTTCTAGTGCTCTCAGTTGTAGAGCCGACGGACGTTTTGGGTGGTTCCTCCATCGGTTCTGTGTAAAACGAGCCCATAGTGGCTGTGGAGCTAGCCTTACTCGTCTGGATCTTGAAGGAAGTGAAGCCTTCCGAGAGCAGGAGTGCTTCTTCATCATCTGCATCGGTCGTCATGCTGCTGTTTGACCCGCTTCGCTCCTGAAGCCACTCGCGTAGTAACTTCAGTTTCTCCGACACGACAGACGAAAGATTGGGGACCAGGTCGTAAGCACTCAGCTGCATCAGGACTGTGTCGGCTGCAATCGAGATGTCCGACGCCTTGGTCACGGCTACAAGACTAGACACAGCCTTGCTTTCGTTCTTCTTCGTTGCTTCTACAGCTGAAAGCAACGCCATCTCTAGACACTGCTCGCTTAACGCTGACTGCTCCAGAAGGTTCCACAGAGATTCCATTGACATCGCACGCACCGCAGTGGCGCAGAGATGAGCCGTCGTGGGAGAAGCTGCGGCTGCAAGTTTGGTCAACAAATGGTCTGGATAGAGACGCGAATCCTTCGTTGCGATGAGTCCTGTGCTCGACAAAATCGCAGTATTCGACGTCGCTTTCGGGAACAAACTCTGCGTTATCCTCGCCAAGCACGTGGCCGTTCTGTCGTCTGACGAACCTGTTGTCGATGAATCTGTGTGAGCGTGTGGCGAGCAAAGCACCTGGATAGCGCCGTGAATAATCGCGAGAGGGAGCTTGATCTCGCGGATAGTATTGGCGCCATCTGTCACGTAAAACACTTTGCAGTCTGAGAAGCTGATGCCAGACGTTGCCTTAAGTTGCGGAGCAATTTCCAGTTGCGACTCAATCGCACGCCAGATCACTTCCACTGTGACGGCGAAGATGTCGAGATCCTTGAGCAACAGAGTCGCCACCAAGTCACGTCCCGCAAGTAGCCTCCCAAACGCCCCCGCCAACAGCAGTGACTGCTCAATAGCGGACTTCTGGGGGTGATTATCATCTTCATCCTTCTTGATATCTCCCACTTCGTAGGCGGCATTGCTGCCATCCTTTGAGAAGTCATACAGCGCCTTCATGCACATACGAAGCGACGGGATTGACGCCTCCAGTTCAAGTAAATTCTCTAGCGAGCGGAAAATCTTGCTGCGGACACTGCTATAGCAGGGAAGCTTCGCCAACTCACGCAGCCACGAGAAGCTCTGTGTGCTCGGTGCACCAGACGAGACAACAACTTGATGGATCTCTTCCGAAAGCTCCTCAACGCTGCGAGGTGCAGTCAGCAGATACAGAATATGAGCAGCCACTCGTCGCGTCGACAGCTCGGGAGAATTCAGACACTCGAGATAGTACAAGACAACATTTGACGCCACTT
This sequence comes from Phytophthora infestans T30-4, assembly GCF_000142945.1. Taxonomy (NCBI): domain Eukaryota; phylum Oomycota; class Peronosporomycetes; order Peronosporales; family Peronosporaceae; genus Phytophthora; species Phytophthora infestans. The sequence continues at coordinate 5,603,383 of NW_003303757.1, read as the reverse complement.
TCGACTTGTCGTTCCCACCAGCAAGATACTCACGCAGTTTGGTGAGCAGACGTGGGATGATCTGAGCCAGTGCTGGTTGGTTTAGAGGCACTTGAGCTTGCGAGTCGGATCTGTTGATGGTGTTGTTGGGACGTACTGCAAGAAGTAATAACTGGCACAAGCATCCGTACGGTAGATACTGCACAGTGTCGAGGTCTTCGCACACGATGTCTGCAATCCACCACGCGCTGTTCGCCGCAGCACTGACGTTCTGCACCGCATTCTTGTCGTCGTTTCCAGCCACCATCTCCATAAGGAAATCCTTCTTTCGACTTTGTCGAAGTCGCATGCCGAGCTTAAACTTGCGGTCCAGAGTACGGAGATGCTCCAGAATCGCTGGTGGCGGTTGACGCGCCAAGCCATTGACATCGAACAACATCAACGGGTCTCCAGTCACTGAAGGATCACCTTGATTAAGCTGCAGCAACTGCTGTTCGTAGTCTCGCAGCTGCAGATTGCCCTGCATCAAGTCAGGGAACGCACTTTTGTGCTTGCCAAGTAGCAATGGATCCGGAGCACTGATAGCGGGGAACGTGTACCGACCAGTAATGACCATCTGCATCAACCCTCGCAGTGTCGGCAGCTCCTCCCACAAGAAGGTGCCGATGGTGTTGGGATTGAAGCACCCAACGATCTACAACAAGCAGGTGTCAGTCGTCCTCCCCCGAGTCTGCCATCGCTAATTTTCTTACCAATAAAATGGAGCAACAAATCCAGAAGCGACTTGAATGGCAGAATTCTTGCTCCTGCTTGTCGCCAGTACCTTGCCACTTTTATCAATAAGAAAAATAATCAGTTCGTAACTGAGATAAGACAAGTAGCTCCGAGTGCGTACCAATGCAAGCTTGAGCAGATGCTGGACGAACTGATTGTTCTTCACTTCAATGCCAAGCACTCCGCCGTTTTGAGCATACGCAGCTAGATCGTCTTCGTGGTGACGCCACAACGCTTCACGATGCATATGAGCCTCAGCACCACGGAAGACTATCGTCTCCAGCGTCCGCAGAGCTTCCACGCGGTCGATAGCTCTGCATGAGTTGTATAAACCTGTGAGAAGTTCCAGCGAGTCTTCGTGAACGGGGATATCTTCTTTCGTCGACTGAAAGCAGGTCCGATCGTGCTCTGTGGGCTGCACATCCGATGGAATATCGAGGAAAAGCAGCTTCTTCACGATACTTTCGTACAGCATTTTCTCGAACGGCGAGTCTCCGTTTAGTCCAAAGTGTTTCAACACGTCACGGCAGCAGACGATGGCTTCTCGCTGTACGGATGCAAGTGCTTGTTGCAGCTCCTCCTTGGCCCATACAGATATCTTCACTGTCTTCGAGCCTTCCGTCAACGCAGTGTTGCTATTGCCACTACCACTGCCACTGGCGGCTGCGGTACTACCGCCACCAATTGCGGTGTGACTCGATGAAAGAGATGACTTGCCTAACACCTGCTTGCCTTTTGGAGGACCAAGTCTATTCGCTCTGGACACGGGGAGTGGCGGGTTGGATCCACGCCGAGGGATTGCCTGGGTGCCGCCATGCTTCAAGCCAGTTGAGCCAAGTGGAGTGGACCCTGTGCCCTGGCGGTTAGTGGCATTTGATTGCTGGAGCTGGAGACTCTTGACAGCTGCCCCCCGCATCAGTAAGATGAGCCAAACAACGCCCGTCACGAGCCCCATATAGTCCAATACCCGCGCGTCACCCGCCAGCGCATCATAATGGCCGTCGTTATCGAGAATCCCAACGCATAGCGCCTTAATATCCACCTGCTCGAACGTCAGCTGCTTCAGAATCTTACGCACAATTGTCTTCAGTACTGGAGCCACGTCCGAGACGCTGGCCATTTCCCGGAATACACGCGCCAATTCTCGACTAGCAAGAGTTCCTTGATGCTCGATGGGTCGACGGTAGAATAAATCGTCCGAGCTGCCTAGGATAGACGGCGCTGACATCGAGCGCGACGCCCGGAAGATATGCTGCAGCATCTTGATGTTGTCCACGTCCCGTGACATGTTGTTGGGGCGTTCTCGAGCGATAAACATCGCCAGTGCACGCTTTAGATACACGGGGTTATTGCACACGAGGTGTGTGATGGCTTCGACCTTGAGCTGGAACATAGTTGACTTGAGTTTCAGCTTCAGCAGCAGATCCACCGTGGCAATATCTTGAGAGCTTGTGGACTTGCAGAGCGCGACGATCTTGTTGAGCAGATCTTTGGCTTGGCCCTTGACGGATGGATTCTGCAGCCACGCCTCCATGTTCTCGGCGCCGAACACGCGCACCTGAGCGACACTCGCACAGTCAGCCAGCGTCATGATCATGTTTCGGACCGCGTGGTTGCCGCCAACACTAGAGGGGCCTCCCGTGTTTCCAGGCTTTTCCTTCTCCAGTTCCACGAGACGAGAACGAATATGATTAGTGATGAGATCTCTCATCTCCTGGACCACAGCAGATCCCTGGAAACGCTTCCGAACGAGAGGCTGCGTCGACTGCTTCTCAGTCCCTTCCGTCTCCAGTACCGTCTTCACGTTTTGAACAAACAATCGGCTTAACTCGTGGTCCACCCACACGCGAGCGGACAACGAGTCGTCCAGAAACACCTTGACGCTGTCCACCGGCCACTCGTCGACCTCCTTCATGATCTGCACCAAGAGGTTCGTCACCAGCACAGGCAGCGAGATCTGATAGTATTCCGTCGATGCCAATGCATGCCCTGACCCCAGCGCTGTGACAGCGCTTGGCTTCTTGCCGTGGTCCGACGGGTCTTTCATGCCAATGTAGTGCTTCGACCGCAGTAAACGCAGCAGATACTTGAGCACAACCGGCTGGCTGAATCGCTTCGGGTCTTCCGCTACAGTAGCGAGTAAGGATACGGCAAACAGGCGGCTTGGAGGCCGGTTCTCTCGGATCAGACGACCACACGCTTCCGTCAAGACTTCCATCAGCTTTGGCTCGGTCGTAGCGCGACTCAGCGCCTCTCGAAAGTGCCGATCCGGAACTTCGTCCGCGTCTGCCCCAGCGTCCGACGCAGATGCCGAGGCGGGCGTCATTTCAACGTCGTCTTGCTCCTCCTGCTCATCTTCCTCGTCCGCGTCGTTCATCAGCGTGTCAATCGATAAGCCCTTGCGTTTCGCAGGCGACGAGGACGGCGTGGCGGCTGCAGACGGTGGGTCGCTCGACGGTTTCTCGTCTTTCGTTTCACTCTTAGCGTCGTCTTGGTCCTCTTCCTCTTTTTCCTCCTCACTCTCAGCACTCTCTTCGATCTTCTTTGGCGCCTGTCGTCTCTTCACCGGCTTCTTCTCAGGCGGCGCCTTCTTCCCCCCTGCAGCGATCTTGGCCGCCCTCGTCTTGCCTCGAGGCGTCGTCTTGCTCTCCTCCTTCCGCAGATTTCTCGTCCGAGGCTTCGCTTCCTGCACTTCCTCCTCTTCTTCTCCATCATCGTCTTCCTCCGTACCTTCCTCTGCTTCTTCTTCCTCCTCCTCCTCCTCCTCCTCGTCTTCATCTTCGTCGTCTTCCTCCTCTGCTTCCTCCTCGTCTTCCGAGTCAATAATTTTCCGCTTCTGCTTCTTCCTAGGTGGAGGCTTGGACCCTCTCAGCTGCCGCCTGCCGCCTCCGCGTCCACGAGCGCCTCTGCGCCGCTCTTCAGTGTCGGCCTCCTCTTCATCGTCATCGTCTTCGTCGCCCTCCTCTTCTTCCGCTTCAGCCTCAGCGTCTTCCTCCTCCACTTCAGTCTTAACCTTTTTCGACTTCTTTTGAGCACTCTTCTTGTTTTTATTCGCCTCCGCCTCGCGCTTTTTTGCCTGCGCACGCGTCAACTTGGGCGGAGGCGTCTTCTGCTCCTCTTCTTCGTCTGCTTCATCCTCATCTTCTTCTTCTTCGCCTTGGCTAGCATCTGCCGCCTCCTCCTCGTCTTCCTCGTCCATTACCACGTTCTTCCGTCGCAGCGCACGGCGCGTCGACCCGCGAGTCGCAACACGCCCACGCTTCATCCTATTGACATGTGAGTCTTTCCTATTGCTAGACGATGATTGGTTAATAAATATACCCAATCACAAAACAATTACAGACATTTGATTTCTGATAAAACACAGCAGATTAGCCAATCACAATACGAGCTGCATTTAGATTGGTCCAATCAAAAACCTAACATATGGGCATTTCACATATTCACGTTTGGATGGCCCCAGCTAGTTTAGCTCACGAACGCCCCCACTCCCCAACCAAGCTATGACAGTGTCTGGTGCTGAAGATCATGTGGTGTCAATGACACCACCATGATCTTCAGCACCAGACCAGGCACTAATGCATACTTCCCCCGCATTTGTTAATTTTTTTAATTTTTTAAACTTGAAAAATGAAAATGAAAACTAAAAAATAAGTGATAAAATTGTATTACCGTAGTTCGTATGTGCTTGCCGACGGAATCGTTTTACTGACAAAACTAATTAGCCAATCAGATTTACCGACAGTTCAGCACAGCCACAAAATTGTTATTAGCTAAATATTTACCAAAAAAATCAATTAATAAAACAGGTTCAAAAACTGTTTGGGTCCGCGGAGCTGGTAAAGACAAAGAGAGGATTACAGTTATGCTGCTAGCAGACTCAGACGGGACTAAATATCCTCTTCACACATCGTTTTTAAAAGCTCTCGATCTACAGCTCAAGGTGGTGATGCAGCCAGCTGGAAGTACAGGCGTGGGTTTGGAATTTACGTGTGAGCAGAAGAAAAAATCAAAATGAGCGCGACAGATTTGCAGCTCAATGCGAACCCAACGGCATGGTGGAATATTTAAATTCATTTTAAATTTCTAAAAAATTGTTTTGGAACCCGTCCAACGCCGTGGCAGCCAATTTTGCTGTTAGTAGACGATTTTTCTGGACACTGGACGGATGAAGTGCTAGCGTACGCCAAAGGAATCGATGTCCATCTGATGAAAGTACCTCCATTCTGTACAGCTGTCTCTCAACCGGCAGGTGAAGCATGAAAAAAGCCGTTCAAAACCAATTTACGATCAGCGTGGATTGATATGTTACGAGAGCAGCATCGAGCTCATACTGTCCGCGATGTTGCGCTCAAATTGAAGCCCCAAACGCGATCACAAGTGTGCAAGTGCGTACATACAACCTGGACAAATCTGAGCACTACGACTATCGAGAGAGGTTGTTGGAAGGCACATTTAATGCCTTCAATCTCGCCTCGAGATGTTAGAGACGCTCATTGAGCTGATGATGTGCTCGACGACGCGGCGATATCGGTTTTGGCAGAATTCAATTTGATCGATGCCACCGCAGACGATGTTTCATCGAAAGATGACTTAAACTGTAGTGACAGTGATGAAGAACATGAGGACATCTTCTAATGAGATATTTCAGCGTGCAATTATGTCTTCTGTTCTTAATTTCTTTGAATACCACTGTTGACTTACTCCTGATGTGCAGTTACAAATCGTGCAGATGGATGTCAGCAAGCACATACGGAATACGGTAGCAGACGTAGTGACGTTTAATGGCGTCGACTAGACCTTTTATAAACTGTTGTGAAGTGGAGCTTGCGGGGGAGAGTTAAACTCTTCACAGACACTCATCAATGAAGGAAGGGAGAAGGTGGTTCCGGTATCCACGGAATGCCTGTATAGATATTAATTATAGTTAGTACGCACGATGCATTGAATAAACAGACCTATTTTCATACCTTTAGCCTCTGCTTTATTCGAATTTCCCAAACACCCTCAATCCTCTGTGTGCGCGCCCCGCTGACAGGGTTGACAAAATTTGTAGAGTGGTTGACCCACTGGTGAGAATAGCTCACATCTTCCAGGTACGGGCTGCTCTCGAGGTAGTGGCGTCCGTCTATAGTGACGTAAGACGGCCACATGTCGCTGATAATGTGCGACCAGCCCAAAATTCGTAAAGGGTAAGCAATAACAATAGATAGCGTAAATATAACGTGCCCTGGAAGGACAAATTTTCGAATTTAAGCCGAAAGACGAGGTTTTGTACGATCGTCGTACATGACGCTCGTGAAGAACATATTCGTCGTGCGGGCTACGCCTCCAAACAGCCACAAGTCAGGTTAGCGTGCACCTACTTTGTTCTTCGACTTCTTCTTTATGCTCGTTTCGTCAATTTCGACTACGTGCCCTGACCCCCACCT